>NC_068355.1:182627336-182893847 GCF_020536995.1 Dreissena polymorpha | reverse complement strand
CAGTATTGTATCTACTAAGGATGAACTTATAATTTATAGCTGAATGGGAAATGAACAAAATAGTGATATAACAAATATTTTTAATAGAAACCTTAAATTGAGAATTTTAAGTTCCCATTGAGAAAATATATAATTTTTTTCAATTGGGATTGTGGCTGATAACAGACTTTATTTAAATTTAAAAAAACCACTGTGAGCAGAATCCCTAAAACCCTCTGGGTGTGTTTTAACAACCCTTTCCCACATACATAAATATAGCAGCAAAGTGAAAATGGCTATGTGCAAACAGCATAAAACCAGAACAGCCTGGGAGTAACTCGCAGTCTGTTCAGGTTTATGCTGTTTGCTGCTTATCAATATCTACGAGTTGGAATGAAGCCTTAAATCTTGAATCTAGTAAGAAGATCTTCAATTAAATATACTTTTTAAAGGGACTAACAAATGCCTGAAAATACATATCTAAGTGCTATAGGGTTAAGAACCACCTCAGAAGAGGAAAACCCCCTCATCCCCTACAGGTTTCAATTAAACTCTTCATTTGTACATAATTCCAGCAAAGATTTATTTTGACATTAAAAAGTAGAGAAAAAAAAGAGTAAATGAGGAGAAATCACACTCCTGAACACTGCACTAGTCAATTTTGAAACTTGCGGACACCCACCTTTCGGCTGGATTGATTTGGGGCTGTAAATTTATATTGATCGTTAATAATGAAATAATAACTTGGGCTTGCTTGTTCTACCAGCTAATTTTGGTGACAGATGTTAATTAATTGGCAGTTTTAACAACTACCATGACTTTGGAAAAGCCATTTTAATGAATATAAAAAGAACAACTTTTGAAATTACTTAATTGTAATATAAGCAATAGCTTTTATTTTAAAAACAAAGTAAAAAAATTGTTCCAAAAACTAAAGCAAAAAAACAACAATTTTTTTTTCCAATCTGGAAATAGGAAGTCCCAGGTTAGATCCTCTAACGTATCCAACTGTAAATTTTGACTCAAGACTTTCTTAAGAAGCCAGGATTCAAAATTACCCAACGTCTCAAAATAATGAGGGGTCAAACTAAAAATGATAATCGTCAAAATACTGAAGAAACTTTTAATGTTCCTTGCTGCATGTTTAAGGCTTTTTAATAACTTATTTATCATAATGAATAAAACATCTTCACAAAAGCTTTATTATTTCCATAAATGTTCATTTGTGGTCCTTTTTCAAGTTGGATTGTGGAAAACAAATGCGTCTGCTACTTTATTGCAGGAGGCAAAATGAAAAAATTGCAACTTGCTTGCATCAAAATGCAGGATTCTGCTTCAATTGAAATCACTGACAGTATGATAATCACTGTGTATGCTTAGTTTATGACACAATCAAGCAGAGTTTTTTAAACACAGGGCTTTTTTATTCTTAACCTTTGCATGCTGGGAAATTTGTCGTCTGCTAAAATGTTGTCTGCTGAATTTATAAAATCGCATTTTCTCTTTGATTTTTTTCAAAGAATACTATCAGAATAGCAAACAGTTTGGATCCTGATGAGACGCCACGTTCTGTGGCGTCTCATCTGGATCCAAACTGTTTGCAAAGGCCTTAAAATTTGGTTCCCGCTTGTAAGGGTTAAGCAGTAGTAAAATATATTCCTCTCTACAATCCATTCCTGAACTTTCTTTGAATTCATGCAGTTTTCATTCAAAATGAAACTCACCCCAAGAAAGTTAATTGCCCTTTATAGTTTCACCATGTTAGCGTTATCCCAAATTTAGTTTTCAAGTTATTTCTTTCACTATTTGATGGTTTGGCCAACTACCACCAAGCATAGTAAAAATATAACTTACCTTAAAATTGATGATACAGCCATGCACAATTTCTTGTGGAACAATTATACCATTTCTTGAGAAACTATTACATCAATAATGGCTACTATACCTTAACTCCTTCTCTTCCAATCTCAGGTCCAAAGGAAGACATCATGTCGAAATAGGACTCCATGGTGTCATTTCCTCTTCTCTAGAAAAAAAGAGGGGATAAAAATGTGATTAATTAATAAAGTGGCCAATTTCTGGATTTTTCTCTTGAAAAAATGGACCAAATTAGGATTCTTTATCATCAATATTGACACATCAGGCCAATAATTCAAATAAGAGAACTAATCATATAAATTACAGTTATATGGTTTGTTTGATGTTAATGAAATAAAATTGAGATATAATAATCAAAGACACTTCTTTCTAAAAAAATAAAATGAAATTGGGATTTTTTTTATTTTTCAGTTTGGGATCAGGTCTGATTGCTTTGGACTTTACTGACTTTTTTAAGTAGCTGAAAAAAAATTGGAGTGGACTCAATGGCAAATGAAAAATGTTCAATTATATTATTTTGATAGTTACACAAATGATACTTTATTAAATGTACAATGTATATTATCAAAAGTTCTAACTAACTGTCAACCTGTGTTATTCTTGAAAGAGTCCAGCTCAAAATCTAACATGCCTCCACATCGGGCATAAATTAAGTATATTGCTATGTTACATTTCGTTATACACACACATTTTGTTTGATGATTGGTCAATGAAAGGATAATCTATATTTTTCTGAACCAAATGTTTTTATTTTGTTTTAAAAATTATGTGTACTTTCTTTACAGAATTGCTAAAAAATAAGGAGTCATTATGCCAATATGTAAAAAGATAGCTTAACCTCTTGCATGCTGGGAATTTGTCGTCTGCTAAAATGTTGTCTGCTGAATTTCTAAAATTAGCATTTTCCTTCATTTTTTTTTTCAAAGAATACTATCAGGATAGCAACAGTTTGGATCCTGATGAGACGCCACAAACGTGGCATCTCATCTTGATCCAAACTGTTTGCAAAGGCCTTTAAAATTCGGTTCCAGCGCTGAAAGGTTAAAGGTAAGCGATAATACAACTTACTACGAAGATATCTGCATTGATCAGCAACACCAGATTTAACAGAACCCCATCTGGTAATAATCCATTTTGCCTGTCCTGAAAAAAGAAGATTTTGGAATTGAGAAAAAAGGCGAAACAAGACAGCTATTATGGTTCAATATTTAAAGTTAGTACAACACAAGACCTGTATTTGTGAAACCCCCGATGCCCCTTACTGACCTTTGAATCCGCACAGCAGCCAGCTATTTTAGAGACAGTTGACAGTCCATGGCCCAAAATTGCGCCACAAATCAAGGACCAGAAAAACTCACGATTCATGTGCAAGTCATGCAGATAGAATCACAAACCCAAAATCAGCTGAATATCTAAAAGCCTTTCGTAAAAAAAATCAGGAAACAGTTAGTATAGAAAGTATCAAGTCCAATGCCGAAAACTTTGCAAAAATCAATGACTGGAACAAAACTCACAATTCATCTGTAAGTCATGTAGGTAGACTAACCCACCAATATAATAACAAAATCTTAAAGCCTTACGTAAAAAGTCCAGAAAATGGAATGCCAGATGGACGTACATTGTACAGACGGACATTAGACTGCTAAATGCCACCTTAGGAGGTTGTTAAAATTCAAAGCCTTTATGGTTGAACAGATGTGGGTATGAATGCCAAAGTAAACTGTAAAAATACACATGTTTTCAAGTAATAACCTTGACAATTTCATTAAATATTTAACTACAGTTATATTGAATGTTTTTAAATTAAATACTGTTTTAAAAAAAACAGTGGCCAATCTGAAACATTTGTCAGTAAGTTTATGCATTCATTCAAGGATGTTAACTTTCACTTCTCAATCAAATAATTAGATTATACCAAAAAATATATAACAAACTTACATCATCAATGTTCAGTTAAGTTACAAATACAAAACATGCATGTTTTATATGTTAATCTATATTTAAATGTGTATTCTTGGACATAACAACGAAAACTGCCTTTAAAATCGGCAATGTTTTGACAAATACTGTTTCATGTACAATTTTCTCATAGTATTGGCCTTTCTGAATAGTTGCTAAGATTTGTTACTTTGCGCATGTGCTTGTTCTAAAAAAAGTAACTGAATGGAAAAATGAAACTCTTACTCATGTTGTTCTTAAAATATTTATACATTTTATTCAAAAATATGCGGAATATAAAACATTTGATGAAGCTACTATAATCTATTAACAAACTAACATAATTGTGATAAGTAATAAAAAATCATAGCAATAAACATGACCATGGAATAACATAACCTACTTACCAACAACACCCGAAATCATGAGGATGATTGTCGTAATAGTCAAATAAAATACAACTTCAACAAATTGAAAAAACATTAACTTTTCAGCACTTCTTGAGGTTGTTTGTTAAAGGGACGATACTATGGGAGGGGGCCAATACTATGAAAGTAAGGGATATTGATTAATAGACACAATAGTCAAAACATGTTTGATGTTCATAATCCCAAAAATAGGTGGCGGCACGAATAACCCAAATCTACATAAAAATAATTTTACATCACGTTTGTGTGATGGGCATTTTTTGGGCACTATTGTTTTGTTTTTAATGTTTCAAATTATTATACTCGTGACAATAGGTAATTTCCCAATAAAAATTCTTTAAATAAAATAAATGTTACACACCACTTACTAGTTAATCTCCCGAAATATCTCCAAATCTACACCATTTTAAACTAATTCAATTAAGCTTCTTTTGTAATAAATTTTGAGACAAATATATATTGTTTCCTGTGGTTGCTATAGAATTGTGTCGAAAAGACCAACAAATGTCTAAAAAACTAAAACTAGGAGCTAAATTACGGTACGTAGTAAAACATAGAAAAGCCAAAACCACGTACTGAAAGCGCAGTGTCATTATCAAAAAGAACTGTAAAATGTAAGTACTGCAATAATCAGATGACCAGTTAAATTTTCAATTAAAGAATAACATGAAACTTTTAAATGAATTCACAGTGCCCCAGATAAGCTGGGTATCTTTGTCATTCACCCTAGTATTAAATTGTTTACAATATCATGCAAATTGGTAACTCAACCAAATCGACTTTATACGCAAATTTGTCAAATTCGATCAAGAATGCTTTTTCTCTTTAGAATTATAAGCGTAATGCGGCGACGCTTTTATTCAGAAAGCGCCTGGATGACGGAGCAGGAAAACAGTCAAAGCTATTTAAACGCTGTGCGGACTAGATTTCACAGTTAAATAAAGCGTCTGACCAAATTTTTCAAACATGCGTTTTCAATCTGACTTAATTCGTCCTTCACTGCCCATGCATGTGCAAATCGTCTGTACTTTCAGATTATATTACGATGTGAAATAAAAATGTCTAAGGTGGATATTCGCACAGTCCACAAATACAAAAGACTTTGTACGGCTGATCCGCACCTGGACAGGTTCAAAATGTAAATGCGCCATGTGTGAGTAACCTGATTCTCACATTTTTTGGTTGCTTGCTTGTTTTTTTTGCTGTCCTGCTATATATTTTATTTATCTGTCAGTTAACCCCTTGTTTATTATCCTTGTATACAGTGTATATGAGTTTCTTGTGTGTTTAAAAAAAAAAAATAAAAATAAACAAGGGACAAAATTGTCACAAAACCAGGTTTTCATTGTGAAAAAAAATCTGATAAAGGGAGAAAACTCAAACTGAACTTTTGAAATGAACAAACAAAATTAACCCCCTTTGTAAGTTTGTTTTAAAAAAATCTATTTATAGTCGTGGCGACCTTGATATTGGAGATATTGACGTTATTCTTCGTGCAACACACCGTCCCATGATGGTGAACAAATATGCCAAATGATTTTAAAATCTCACATGAATGACATAGTTATGGCCAGGACAAGCTCATTTATGGCAATTTTTGACCTTTGAACTCAAGTGTGACCTTGAACTTCGCGGCGACACACCGTCCAATGATGGCAGTGCCTTCCCCAGAATTTGTTCAGAGCGCCCCCGGGGTGGGTTCGGGAGGGGTGTCCCCTCCCTACGTTGATTTTTTTTTAATTTAAACGTGTCAATTCACGTTCTGTGGTGCGTTATAACTCAAAGAAAAACAGCGTCAAAGACGTCATTTGGTGCGCTATGACTCTTCAAAAAAATCCCCAGTCATTTAAAAATATATTTTTTTATATTGTTTAATTGTTTTAAAAACTTTTCCGCACAGATAGTAAAATCCCGACTCGAACGATTCCCCAATACATCCGTTTCAACCCGACTCTATTACTGTATACTTACTATTTTTCAAGTTTCTATTTATAACCCGATAATCCCGTTATTCCGTTTTTATCAATCTCTTTCTGGTTAATATTTACGATAAAAGCTTTCAGTTATTTCTTTAACACAAAACCTTGCCATTTTTTAAGTGACTATTTATAGATTTGATGAAATATTGCCTCTGAATATGCGTCAATCCCCCTGACCTGTTGTGTGCTTGTTAAAAACGCTCAATACACTCCATTTGTATGCAATAGACGCGACGTTGTACATGCTGCATAATTTTCAGCGCTCTTTTTAATTGAGAAAAAAGATTCGACACAAAATAAATTTGCACTGCTAATTTGAAGCAAAATATTTAACGTTGCGGTATCATTTACATTCTGAAGTGTGTTTTGGATTAAAAACACGTTAACATCGACTTACGGTAATGGGTTTCGGATTACAAATTTAATTATTCCCATTTGACATTTCAACAAATATTAACCGTTGCGTTATAAATTCAACGATAATTGTTAACACACTTTACGACTCGAATAAATGTTTTGACGGAATTATGCATGAAATTCACGTTGTCCACGAGGATCACGGTCGGTTGCCATCATCAGTCTTCTAACTATCGATTATCGGACGAAACATTTACAAGTGTGCGTAATTAATTCAACGAAAATTTGTTAAAAGCGCTTTACGTGTCGAATAAATGTCAGAAAAACGAGGTGAATCAGTTCTATAAATGGACATGTTGAAATATACATGTACTGGAATTAAATAAAAATTGTTATCACATAATTGCAACCGCTATAATAATTAATTGTTTACCACTTGCAATTAATTTCTCGTATTAATTATGAGTCATAGGTAACACTTGTTTACAGTAAAAAGGTGTGATGATGATGCCCGAAACCGTCTTTAATGTTCTGTACTGTACTAATTACCGGTTTTATATTACTCAAATGGTACAACTACTTGCTAATCAAGCTGCGATAACTCTTACTTCATGCCCGACGTCAATCAAAAATAATGGTCGATAGTTAACCCCCGCCCTCATAAGCATTCGTGTAACCGATTGGACGATGAACTTCACAGTTTGACGACTGGAAAGTTAACAGATACATCCTTGTCAGCATTTAAATGACCGTGTAATGTGGCTAGAATAATCGATACGCGCGTCATGCTATCTCTTATCAGTGGATTATCCATTACCACATGTGGTGTTTATGGCGATTACTTGTGAAAGTAGGTACCGAGTGCTCTTTTAAAACAGGGAATATTGATACACTGATAGGGAAACCTTGATTTTTTTTGGACAATCTCCACTTTCTTTTACTGAAGAATACACTGATCGGAAAATTCAAGCGCCCCGGGGACTCTGATTTCGAAATTCAAGCGCCCCGGCAAGGGGCGCTTAAATGGCCTGGGGAAGACCCTGGATGGTGAACAAATGTGCCAAATGATTTTAAAATCTGACAATGAACGACATAGTTATGGCCCGGACAAGCTTGTTCCGCCCGCCCGCCAGCCAGCCAGCCCGCATTTGCCAATCTAATAACCAGTTTTTTCCTTCGGAAAACCTGGTTAATAAAAATAAACTTGCATATATGTGTACAGCGATTTTCCTTGTCCAATTGGGAAAAGTACCCGTACCGGTCCAATTGGGAAAAATTGAGTCGCGAAAACCTCAAATTGGGAAAATAGAGTCTTGAAATCCTTAAATTGGGAAAAACACGTCATGAAGTTTGGGTCTTATTGAAAACATCATACAGTTCAAACTTAATTGAACATACCCATTAAAATAACCATTTGCAGGCATGCCTTAATGACCATTACTTAAAGTAATAAAGTTGATATAAATAACAAAATATTATATAGAAGACACAAAATCATTTACTAGTTGTTTTAATCTCTTATAAAGCAATGTCTCTCTCTTTCTTTTTTTTGAAAATTTCAACAATCTTTGATGTTTGATCATCACTCAGTTGCTGGCATCCCTCTCTGCACAGCATCATTAGAGCTGTTAATGTGTCCTGTGATAGACGGTTCCGATTGGTCGTGCAAAGATTGTTCATTAGACTGAACAACCTTTCCACAGAGGCAGTGCTGGAGGGCATTTCATGATTTCAAACTACGATAAGGTTTCAAACCGACGTCAAACAGTACGCTGGCTGCCTGTCAAAAGAACCGCAAACAGTAACGACTCTATTGATTGAACGCGCTGAATAATAAAACCCGATATTAATCGAGCGCGTGGTTACACACATTTATACGATTTTCTTGTTCGCTCGCCGAAAGTTGGGTTTTGTTACGAAACTTTCGATCGTTTTGAGAAAAAATTTGGACGCTGATTGGGATTTTTTCAGATGCTGATTGGGAGATTTGAGGTCTAAGAAAGCCCTGATAACATATTTTTTAATTATGAACTATATAAAAACAGCCCCAATATAGTTCTTAGGTATATTTTCCTTTGTCATATCTATGTGTAACTGACAATATATTATGCTTTTAATGAACATTTTTACTAAATTTAGTGTTTTATATGCTCTAAATATGTCCTTGTAGTATAAATGCTTATATAATATGCTTAATCTTTCTTTCAGCTCAATATACACTTGTTATATATATACAATTGTTTGTCTGGAAATAAGCTATGAGCTAATGTTTATTGTTATTCACATCCGACGTTAAATAAAGATTCTTGTATCTAAAGATTCTTGTATCTTGTCTAAGAGTGGTCGAAAGACATTCTGATTGTTGCCCCAAAATATCAGTTGATCGCTAACTTTTTCGAACCAAGAAAGCAAGAGCCAATAAGTGCCGAAATTATGATCAGTTAGTTTTGTATTTGCTCAATCTAAAATTTATATTAGAAGTCTTACAGTCGAACTTATAATTTACATTATAAACAATGGCACCGCAAACGTTTAAGCGAGTTTTAATTAAGAGCTAATTATTTAACATATTTAATTACAAACCAACACGCGCTATGTCATCAAAATCATTACATGTAGTGTTAATTAAATTTTCTTACAGTTACAAAAAACGGTGATGTAAATACGAACAATTAATACGTCAGTTCTCAATGTATGGAAAACAGATATTGAAAATTTATATAATGCAGGAGATCATTTTATTGATGTCCCAAATGGGCTAAATCAAGAAAGAATGTAAGTTCAAGTGGAAATTTAACGGCATAAAAAGGAATTGAGGTAAGGAGTTAATATAATCCGTATTGAATAAGAACACCAATAATAACAACATAATAGAAAGTAGGTCACACAACTGAAATCGGAACACCCTGACGTTCTGACCTGCAAACCTTGTTATCAAAAACGTTTCATTTTAACAGCGTTTCTCAACAATTTAACAACATAAATGATAAACACTTACATTAAAGTATGGTACCGAGACGGTACTCACAACATTTTGTAATAAAATATTTAGAAACTTGTGTTTGTTTGTCAACAATATTGCATAAATGGCCGTCTTGTGACATATTTGCTGTTCTGACAACAAAATATTATATCGGTTAAAATTACTAACAGAAATGGTTAAAACGGCCATGAAATTCGTTAAAACGGTCCCACGTTTTTTTGAATGGAGTAAATATCCTAACTTTCGATAATAACGTTTTTTGATAATAACGAATCCATTTGCGCAATTTAAACGGCCATAACGATTTAAACGGACACAATAATATCATAATAAAACAAATAATTTATCTCATATATATAAAAACAAGTTTGTTTGTATAAGTCCCTGTTTTTCTGGAAGGCGAGCATAAGTTTACATTATATCAGGGACCTAGGTATCTGAATATATACATGTACTGATTCTGACTCTTAGTTTGATAGACGGCTATCTATTATATCAGGGACCTAGGTATCTGAATATAAACATGTACTGATTCTGACTCTTAGTTTGATAGACGGCTATCTGATAGGTTTTGTGTACTGTACTGCATAAATGTATATAACAATGCGAAAATAATGAACATCGTTTCGATTTTAACCAGTCGCACATTGGCTGTCTTGAATTCCTCCACGAGAAAGGACAATGGGAGTTGCTCTTTCTGTACAGTCCTACGCTGGAGAAAGTGTGTGTGTGTGTGGGGGGGGACCTAGCCACGTCATTAGATGTCGACTAGTGATCCTCTCTGCAGGGTGCAGAATCTGCTTATGACAATATAAAATACACCAGAATTACTGTATCTTATACGCATGTGTTCTTGTTCAAAAATTTATTTTAAATGCATTCATTTACACGGCTATACATCAGGCAACTTGAAATTTTGTCACCGATTTCTGACGTATTCCAAGATGTATTCTTATTCTTTGGGTTGATTACATTAATTACATTTAAACCTTTCCCACTTAGAAACAAAGTGAAAATGGCAGTCCGCACAGGCTAATCAGGGACGACACTTTCCGCTTTAATGATTTTTTTTGTTTAAATAAAGTCTCTTCTTAGCAAAAATCTAGTTTGGGCGGAAATTGTCGTCCCTGATTAGCCAGTGCAGACTACACAGGCTACTCTGGGACGACACTTTAAGAACATGCATTAAACCCTCTTTTCACAAAGCACGGCCCATTTGGTTGAAACAAAAATGCAGACACAAGTGCAATCTGACATTGCAAACCTTTCGGACATATACAGATAAATCAGTGATATAAATTGTTTCAGGCATAAGTTGTGGAAAGTGTCAGCTGCATTTGTATGCAAACGTCTTGAATGGTGCACTGGAGAATTTCTAGATTTCTGTTTGGTGCGTTTCTTAATAAGTTTAAAATTTAATCAATAATTTTTTCACAAAATGTTATCAAAACTGATTTGAGATATTGTATGAATGTTAAACTGGGGAAATTCTACGGGTATTGAAATGACGCCTTATCTATGATCGCTCCGCCCACTAGAATTGATCCACCAATCAGGGATCGATTAATCGGGCGCACTCGTTAGCAACGACCTGTCCGCCATTTTCTGGACAAGCTACATGTTTAGGTTCACTTTTATTCCAACGAGTTTCTTTTGTTTTCCTCTTTAAAAAACGATTAAAATGGTTAAACGGTGTCAATGGGGATTATGTTACTCGGACAATCGATATCCTAAAAGATTAGTTGGTGACATTTAATTTATATCGTTTCCAAAGCCGAAAAGAGATCTTGAGAGGTGTAAGAGATGTATAAATACATGCGGTCGTCACCACGAACAACTGAACGTCAACACTGTCAAAGACAATAATAATATATTTTTATCGGATATACTAGCAGTTTTAAATAGTTTATGTTATCGATCTGATTATCACATAATATTTCACTTAAAAAAAAATAGTTTTATCAGTTACTAGGTCAGAAGCGAGGTTCATCTGAATTACTTGAAGAGAAATAAAACCCAGCATGAAGCCTAATTCATGCTGTGTTTTATTACTCTGATAGTAATTCACTTAATTTTTTTCACAAACTTGAAATATCATATAAGCAATAACTAAGCATTATTAAGTATGTATTATGTTACTTGTGCATGTTAAATAATTGAGAATTTTGGTACCCAATTCGTGTAACTTTACGAAATCCCCGTTAAAAATTGCGTTTATGTGTGTGTCAAAAACAAGTGAAAACCATTTTGTTATTATTTTAATAAAGACGTATCGATAAATGCTATTGTAATAGAGTTATTATTACTGATATTAGTTAACCCATAAATGCGGTAACTTCGGGGAAGTCGGTACCTGCGCGAGCGTCTGATATTGGTAGCCTTATTAATTTATAATAGCCTGACCGTATTCCATTTCGTACAACGCTAATTTCATATCAGACAATGTCCAAATTTACTGTGTTGTTTTTGCGCTTTAAATTATAGTGATTGATAAATGTCCCATAAGCAATGTTTAATATGATTAATATCACTTTTATACGCAATAACATGTGGGATTGAGGTACCCAACCGGCGTCAGAAAGCGCATAAAACTTCACCGAATTCCCAGTAATAAAGCGCTATTTCGTGTCAAATACACGGGTAGGGGGAATGTTTCGGTAATAATTTTGTTAATAACACGTGTAAATACTGGTGAAGTATTAATTTATTGCAAATACCACCATTACACGTAATAACGGGTTCGATTTCGGTAAGCGCGCAAGCGTTTCAGAGCGTGTTGAATGTATCGATTTACCCGTTATAAATAGCTGATGTTCTCTTTAATCGTATATTTTTTGCATTTACAGAATAACTAAATGTCATCAACCCCTTTACAAGTGTAATATGGTGTTAAACAAGTCCATAAAATCATCCGGAATATCGCGTAAATCTATATGCAGTCTATAGGCAAAGAAGCCATTTTGGTGTTAGCTTGTCTAGGTTTTTCTTCCCGCTGAGCCACGTGATTAAGTGGGCGGAGCGATCACTGATAAGGCGTCATGTCAATTCTCAATTGTTAACTTAAATATAAATATATCTAGATACTGTCGACTTGTAAAAAGCAGTGCAAAATTATGCTGTTTTGATGTTGTTCTAAGAACATAGCAGGATTTATTCGCAATCTAAGTGGTGAATGAAATATCATGTAGTATGCCTTAATCTATTTTGTTAAAAATGTTCTATGTAAATAGTGTTCTATTACTGTAAAAAACAAACAGCTTCCATGTTTTAATTGAATGATGTTATGAACTTTGAAATTGTAATGATTGACTATGTTGATAACTGTATGTTATAGTATGATATGTCATATGTGCTTACTAAAATTTATTGAAATATATACCGGTAATAATATTGTGTTTTTTCATTAGATTGACACACCATATGTTGAGACATATTTTTTGATGCCATATATAAGGTGGATGTAAAAGGAAAGTGAAAAGGGTCTCAATTAATAATGGAATTTGTAAGGTAATATTTAAATGTATATCAGGATTGTTGAGAACAATGAACAATTTTAAGGAAATATTAACACTTATGAGAGTTTGATGAAAACACACAAATATTTATTTGGACTTTTAGCAGTCCAAGAGTTAAACAGTCCCTACTTGCTTGATGAATTGATATACAATCATAATGAACAATTAGCACAATATGATAACATACGATCCTTTGTTTACGATAGTAATTTAAAACAAGAACCGGTAATTATTAACGATTCATACTACGAATTGCAAGAAGTAATGGAAGAGTACGAACTTGGAGGAAATACAATCTCCCCACCTCCGCCCGTTATTGACACTGATTCTTAATTGAATCTTCTTAACAGTCCCCTCCATCCATGTACAAGAGGTTTTAAACAATTATCAGAACACGTGACCCCTTTCCTTAGTATTTGAGTTGAGCTCTGAAAACGGGACTCAAAGCATCAGTATTAAGTGTAGTCCCAGATTAGCCTGTGTACTTTCCGCTCAGACAGATTTTTGCTTAGAAGAGGCTTCCATTAAACGAAAGTCCACGACAGCGTCAAGTTTTGTCCCTTATTAGCCCGTGTATAATTCGCAGGCAAGTATGTGAGGACACTTTACGTATAGATGCATAAAGTCCGGTTTTCCCAGAGCATGCCCTATATGGTATTGATGGTGGCGATGACGACGCTGTCCACGTAGCTGATCCGCACAAAAGTCAGGGCCTGATTGGAGGTCGACTTATCGCAATATTGCTCCCCCCCTCGTGAGGGCCTACAACAGAATGTTTTTCGAAGTTTATGAGGTCACCCCCCCCCCCCCCTGAGGCTTCATTATGTGTGGACCCAGAATGTGCCCCAGCACTCCCACCTAATACTATTAATAAACTCACAAAAGTTTGGGCGAACTTTGAATTTTAGCTACTATTTCCAGCTTTTAAGTTCTTACTTAAAGATTTTAAATTGTGATGTGGTCTTGTAATGTGGGAGAAATCCATATTTCATCAGTGGCATTCCCACCTGTCTGATATGGTGATCATTAACCAAACCCACAGGCGCTGGGAGTTGGGATTCGAGCCGGGTCACTAGCTGAAAAGCGCTGGTACCAACCGCTATGCTAACCGAACAGACGGACGGACATGTATAAATAGGGAATTCATAAATAGCGTGAGCGCGAACCCGATAATTGAATTGTTTTTTCGTGATCATTAACTATTCTTAAATAAATATCATAAAAATATGTAATAACTAAACCGCTTGACCAATGTAATTCAGAGTGTATTTATTTCATGAACAATATATTTCATTTTCATTAACGAGCAAAGCGTTGTGATAAACGAAGTTTATGTTTTCTTTTCTTGCAGTATATTCGGATTTGTTTACAGTAAACTACAGAATTCACAACGACCATCGTGCATTTGTCGCACGATGCACGCATGTCAAATGCATCATTCGCAGTTCCACTGAGGTTGTTATGTATCTTGATAACCGTAACTCAAAGGTGACGTTGATTAAGACTAAAGGTGCCCGAATGTGGTTCACAAAGTTTCATCAAATGAATCCTTTTGTCTCACTTCCTGGAGTGCGTCGAGTCTGCGGGGTCTGAGAAATGGGTTTTGACATAACGACTGGCAGACCAATTTCAAGTTTGTTCTTATATTTGTGTACGCTCCAAACCGAATTTTATTGATTTCACTTAACATTCCTGTGTATTGAACTACTAATGGAACACGCGTTTCACTCTTTATAAAGGAATGTTTTCTTATAATAAGTGAAATTAGTTAAAAGTTTTTTTTACTGACATTTCGTAATGTCAGTGATGCGTTGTTTTTTAATATTTTGAATTAAAAGGCTTAATTTTGTGAACGTTACGTTGTGTTGTGCTTATTCGATCATATACTCAGTTGAGCGATATGTGGTCCTCTATTCTTTTTTTATATAAGCATTGACAGTTTATTCGGATAACGCTATGCTGTATACACGTATATATTTTGCTCGATCAAATTTAATGCGCATCGAATGGTTTGCGATGACAGACGTCAAAAAGGAGATTTCAGACCGACGGGAACCGAAAATTGTCTGGCTGGCGCTCATGTGACTTGATTGTAACTTGGGGGATCATTGCTCATGCAGGGTTGTACATTATTGCACAGTGAATTTGCTGAAAGAGGAATCGATTTTTTGCCGCTGCCTTTAAATTCTGATGTATGTACTGGTTGCCGTCCGATGTCTGTACATGCTTTGCCCGATAAATAGATGATAATGGAACATTGCTTAGTGCCTTTCCTGGCACTAGATGCCAACACGATCTTATTCGAAATCGGACGATGTTTTAACCGTATAAAATCTACACCCGATGAAATATGAACCACAAATTCATCTGTACAGTTGTTCTTATAACGTGTTTCGTCTTTTAGGTGGTATGATAAGGCGTGAAACTCGATTCTTTAGACCATTGGCTGTCGGGATATTGAATTGGATGGATGTGTAGTTTATATGATAAGGTAAATATGAAGTTGTATCACGCATGCTTTATTGGTGTGTGCTTTGCAATTGTGTGAGTGCTTGTGAGAAAAGAACATTTTTCGAATGTGTTGTAGTTAATTGAAAATAATACGTTATTAAGATGTAGAAATAATTGAAACAAAATAGTTTCAGGTGACTAATTTATCGCTCGAAGTATTAAAAACATGATGATATTGATGAAAAGAAGCATAACCTAAATACAAAATGTGTGTTGTATTCCCCATGAATAAGATGGGTACTAAAATGCACCCGTGAGCCTAAATGTGTATGTGTACTTTTACTGACTATTTTGCACTTCAACACTTGCAATTATCGTTAATGGAAGGTTTTCGCACTGCAACTAATTTGGAATAAATATAGCACATTGTTATTTCGAACACTTTTAAACTTTAATCAGTAGATTAGGACAAAACATTGGAGACATATTCTTTTTCTGTAGTCAATACCCGTCGTATATGGCATTTCTATCATTATATTGACTGAGATACAGACAGGAATTCTAAATGGGCTCCGATACACCATGGTCAACCGCTGAAGGTCACTTATACCAGTCCGAAGTATGAATCGTCATCCCTGCTATTGCTGTAAATACAAAGATAAGTGAAATCTTTTTTGAACGGTCAAAGATGACGTTAAACATGTATGCTTAAAGAGTTAAGTGTGTTGTGCGATTGTCGTTGTCTTTCTTTTAGTTAGCAGAACTGCTTTTGGTTTGCATAAAGACAACACTTTCCATTCAACTTGATTTATAGAGCTAGGACGTTTTAACATTGTTGGCGCTCAAACTCAGGCAAGGCTCCTCAGTTTACAGCGAGGGACAAACTTTTTTTCGCGCAAGCGTAAACACACTGACGTGGGTCGATGGTGCGAAAGCGAGTCCGAGTCAGCGCCAACAGTGTTAAGACGACTGAACTCTAAAACTCAAGTCAGATCGATAGCGTTTTCGTTCTGTGTTCCAGTAAATAGTGTCTTGCATCATCTATTCTCTTTTTCAGTGCAGAATTATAACGTACACTCTGACCTTTTGTTGCAAATGAACGTATTCTAATTAACCTATATATGCTAACACGTGTTTATATTATTAATCTGCTACTAATTTGTAAAAATATAACACATTATAATATTGTATACTTTACAATTAAATGAATATATTTGGAAATAATTTATAAAAGGACGCTCACTCGTGCAGCCATATGCAGCGAATCATGCATAGAGTTGATTGCCCTTGATTTAAGTTGTTGATAAGTGCATGTAAACATGTCCCTTTAGTGTTGTTGTGTCAGTGATAGTGCTAAAAATATTGAGATGGTGACGCCAGGACAAGCAAGTCATCAAACAGTTTCTGATTGCTTCAAGGGACCTTTTCACGTTATCTTAAAATGACACAATTAAACAAAATTTGTTTCAGACTCTCCAATTTGCGTTGAAGTTATGATATTTGAGAGGAAACAGTAATACTAAGCATTGTCAATGTTCTAATATATCCATTATTTGTATCTTTTGATTATTTAAAAACGCTAAAAGATTGAAAAATTTGGTGAATTCTGCTGTTGTCGTTATATTTTGTGATACTACGAGGATTGCTTATATAGTATAAAATGCATTACTAATTGTATGAGCACGGATGGTCTAAGCGATAGACTTTTACTGCAGGGGTAAATGGTTCGAGCCCATTTGAGGGTTACTTTTTTGTTTCTTTAATTATATTCTTGCTTTTTGTAATGGAGCTTTTAGATCTATCAATACAGGTGTATTCTGACGAGCGGTATAACTTCTCGGTCGCACCAATGCATTGAGCAAGAGCTATGTGTAGATGTATAGATTTAAACATCACATCTTCAACGCATCTTTATTGACAGACGATGTACCAATACTGCAATTCATTCTATCATCAATTGGGGTATATGATTTGTCTTCAATTAAGAAAACAGACGGATAAGTAGAACATTTGAATACCACCTATACAAGTCACCAGAAGACACCATTCTTTACTTATCATGACTTGGATTGCGAACACTCGTTATTTCATTTCGATCTACACACTGGAAAGCGATTTCAATAACAGTTAAAAAATGTCTGAAGACCAAAACTCAGTATTTGAGCATGATTCATTCATGTAAACAAAACACAATAATAATCAGAAAGTCATCAATGGGACTGAACTTATTTTTATATAATCGGAACATAAATCTACATGTAGTGCTTTTTTGTCAAAGAAATTTTAAAGTGCGCACATACATAGCGTATGATATGTCCCGAGTACTTATGCACTAAACACGCAGTTTCCGATTTGCCAATGAATTGCGATCGTGTTTAAGTGGATAAATCTGTTATTATCCCCGCATATTGCGAGTATTGGTTCATACATGATGAGAATATATTTAACGTGTATGTTCCTTTCAGGTATAAAAGCACAACTTTCTGGTGGTCTCAGGTTATATATAGCGGGTAAGATACCATATTCTGATATACTGAATATAGTCATCGCTTTATGTGATGTAAGATTCTGAAAGCATGGTTTTATTCAACTGGTTCTTCGAGCCTTTGGGTTCTGATATGGTATGTATAGTCACCGTGTTATTTTAGTACCGGGTTCTATTTTGGTGGGTTCCGTCGCTTTTGTGGATATCGGTTTCTTATAAAGTAGGTAAATAGCAGAGCGATCACTTTGTTTCGGGTTGTGATTGTATGAGTATAGTCACCTCCTTCGTAGGGTCTTGCGTTTTGATATCATGGCATAGTCATAGCGTTCACTTGTTCTCGGGTGCCTTTGCAGTGAGTATAAGCACCACGATATGAGAATATCGGATTGGATTCGGATTGGATTGTATGTACCGCGTTCTGTGAGTCTTTTGTGCCTGTGTTTACTTATCGAAACGGTCTATGGGCTCGTTGTCTGATGAAATTTGACTTGTGACCGTCTTTATTTACTGCGTTTCTGATAAAGTGCGTATAGTCATCAGGTCATGTAATTATATGGGTTTTAATAAGTGTACAAAGTCTCCCGGCTCTGTCAATCTCTGGTGATCATACAATGGATATGATATTTAGTGTATGCGGATCCCGATTTCTGATATAGTAGCAATACACACCAAGTTCTGTGAGTCGTAGGTTTCCTTATACAATTGGTATAGACGCACCTTTTTTAGGTATTAAGCTCTGATTTAAATGGGTATAGACTTCAGGTTCTGTGTGTGTCCGGTTCAGTTAAAGAGGATGTAAAGGCACAAGGGTCTGTTCTCCGGCTATAAAGTAAATTGTTAGGTACACTACAATGTTTTCTTAAAATAATTCTGGACCAAGTATGAGGTTAAAGCTCCTGTTACAACTGTTTTACCCCCAATACTATGCATATTGGCCTATCCTAGGTAATGACTCAAGTTTTTGGTTGTGTGTATTTGTTGTATACATGAGCATCTTTTCTAGAACATTTATTTTGTGCCCCACTGTCTGGCAGCTTGGTTCTTATCATCTTTATATGACTTCAAGCTTTAATATGGTTTCTCTCCAGCTGGTGCATTCACTGTACGTATTAGATGACATAGAATGTATATAGGTACCACGTTCTCTAGATGTTAAGATCTTCAATAGTTGGTCCATTTGCTCAATATAATTAAATATATCACCTTGCAGTTATATTCAACGATTTTTACAGAGACAAATTTGTATTGGGAATATTGTCATACTTGTGAATCAACAATGATTATGTTTAAATCTACACATGGTTGTAGACTAGCCAATTGAATATCAAGTAATGACAAATGTTAAGATTTTCTCCCTTGCACGATACACTATGAATTTCATATATTTAAAGAATATGTACATCTATGAGCAAGCTAAATAGGGAAGATAATACTATGACGGGGATAGTGTCAAAGAACTTGGAGTTAAATATATGATGCCTTTTTAAACTTTCTTTAAACTGTCAAATTGTTTTTTTGCACTCAAACAAGGTAAAGTTTTATACATAAATTAGATGCGAGGCCATAGAAATAAAAAAAATCGAAAAAACAAACTCAGTTTTAAATCTTCGGTGTTTTGAGATTCTCCTTGTTTTATTTCGATCTACAAACTATTCAAGACCACTTGCAATATCAGCTTTAAGATAATCAAGAGCAGTTTTCGGGACGTAGATTTTAATAATAATACTCAAGTGTTCACGGGAGTATGTGTGTAGGATGATGAGAGCTCGCGATTATTTATATCCTTTGGAGAAAGTTAGATACACCACAAAATACGTGAAATGTTCATTCACGTATTTACTAGAGTTTCTCAATAACAGATGGATGAAGAAGAAAAATAATATATATGTTTCTATGTAGGGATATATATTATAATATATATTATTAAGTATATACTTCTTTTTTTTCTTACCCATTTATGTATGAAACAAAATTTAATTTATATTGAATTGCATAATTTTATTTTAAGTTTTATTGTATACATTTTGTATAGTTTAATATCGTGATAGAGTGATGACATAAATCCTCTTTTTAATAAAATGCACTCCTCTTTTTTTCTATCTCGTTCCCACTAATATCTCGACATACTAACTAGAGGGAACGAGTTACCTATGTCGTGGGAATGACTTATTTAGTCGAGAGAACGAGATACAAAAACGAGTAGAGCAAAACTTAATAAATGAAGAGTGCAATGAAAAAAGAGCAGTGTATTAAATAAAGGAGGAGTGCATTAACCAATTAACTGCACCGCTCTTTGTTTCGTTGCACTCCTCTTATATTTAAGTGCACTCCGCTTTTGTCTAACTCGATCGTTCCCTTAACTTAGTAAGTCGTTCCCTTGATTTAGCAAAAATGCTCTCTCCTTTTGTTTAATGCACCCTTTCTATATTTACTGTACCGCTTTTTTTAATCGCACGCCTCTTTCATTTAGTTGTGCACTCCTCGTTATTCTATCTCGTTCACTCGACTTAACTGACTGTTTCCTCGAGTTCGAGTTAGTAGGTCGTTCTCTCAAGTAAGTATGTCGTTGCAACGAAATAGAAAAAAGAGGATTGCAATTTAAAACAAGAGGAGTGATCAACAAAAAGGAGTGAATGCCACCTCTATGCCATCGTACTTCTTATGATCAATACATGCATCTTACTGCAACGTTTTGAACAATTTTGATATAGGATCACCCATTGTTTGTGAAGGTTTGTTCATGTATATGTAGTTCTCGTGTGAGAAATGTAAGCCATATATTTTTCCAAGTTTAAAACCTTTGTCAATAACATTTGTGACATGTCACATTCGCATTGGATTTCCTACAAATCATAAATATCAACAATATTTGAGATTGAAATGCATTTCATGAAAATGCAATTTAATCAATTTCAAAATAAATTATTTAAACTTTAAACAATATTTACACATATAAACGGATAAGAATACGAAAATCTACTCCAAATTGCTGCCCTTGTCTCGCTCTCTGCCAGTACTACATTACTCAAGTGTTTTCACTTTCATCACATGATCTTTCTGAATCGAGGTATTTCTGTTGTAAAAGTGCATACTTAAATGTTACTGTGATTTCTTTAACAAATCTGGATCTCCGCCCCATGCTGACTTTTTTAACAAAGGATCTCAAGTTTTACTGTACAATTTAATGATGGTCTAATGCACTGGTTGTGTTTAATAGCCGAGCTTACGGTACACCACTGGTGTCACCAGTCTCATACGTGTAATTCCTTAACAACAAGCATATTCGTTGAATTGATATCCCATTCTCCTTATTTATATATCGACACCTAAGATTCATGTTAAAAAAGTTTCTGAGATAAAGCCCTAAAAAGTTTGTGACAGACAGACGGATAAATTGTACTTTTGAATATAAAATGTCTGTTAAATTTCAAACAACTTACAAAGGCTTTTTTGTAAAAATAGTGTGGAAATATTAGATTTGTGAAATGCTTGAGTAAAAATTGTGAAATGGCTGACACAGGCCACACGCAAAGAAGGAAAAAAGCCATACAGCATTTACAGGTTTTGATGATAAAATAACTCAATAATGTATTGCAGTATAACCACATGATTTATCGCAAAATAACCTTTAATTTCAATCTCTGTTTACAGAAAATAGGAAAGGATGGTGTTAAAATGATTATTTATTAAAGCAAAGTTAAAAATGATTCTGTAAATTGCAGTGGAATTGCAAACTTGTTAAAATCCACTTACTACTGCAATTTGAACCAAAATGTTTGCTCATGCCATTTTAATAAGGCGACAGGAAATTATTGCTTTTATTGAGGTATAAAAATCATTGAAAACAAATGAGGAACATTTTATATGCAGACATATGCAAGTGATATACTGCCATAGATGGTCTAGCAGATAAAATATCACATTTATGTATTTTATATGATTAAACGATACATGTCAGTCAATTAAAAATAATTTGCAAAGTATCTTGTGGAGCTTACTTAAAATTGTACAATAAGTTGGCGAACTGATTTTTCTAAAAACGAATCTCTTTAACCATTGATGGGTTTTCATACTCATCTTTTTCCAAGTGTATAGTCACAATGATGGTATTGATTAGTTGAGTGTGTCTTTCAGAAATCACTTTCCGTTAAACATTTCTCATTATGAATAAAACCTTCCTTGTTAAGGAGAACACTCCTAGTTATTAACTAGTGGTTGAAGTATGCATTCATGACTCTGTATTCAACCACTTGAGAACAATCTACCATTCATCCTCCACAAGTCTGAATGTTAAATTATTAAAAGTGTTTTTGGAAGAGAGCATAACAAAAATTCCAAATAAAAGTTTGTTTTATAGATTAAACAATGTCTAGCTTTAATATTTCATGTAAAATAAATTGTGGCCTTCATACTAAAATCTGCAAACGAAATTAAAAATTCCTACATACGAATGAGAAAAAATGTGAAAAATAAGATTAAGAAAAGAATAAGTTAATTAAGAACAAGAATCTATTCAAGTGAATCTACAATACTCTGAATGTTCATGTGTTACTTTCCATGGCACATGTTTGGACACAAACAAATCCACTATTATATTCCACAAATGGCAAAAATCACAAAGGTCGATAACTCAGATAAAATTGGTAACTGTCAAAATGCCTTTCTTAAGGATCATATTCACATATGATCAGCTCAGAAGGTAAGTTGTCCACTCCTGGAGATTTCCCTGCCTTCAGACTGCGCATTACATCCTCCAACTCTACCTTTAGTAAGCACGGACTATCGTTAACCGCTTTCTGGTCTGAAATCGTTCTGACAGAGGGAGCGATCTGGTCAAAGCTCGTAGTTAAAGTGGTCGCTGGGTGAGATATGAACAAAATACTATAAAGGCCGCTGAGCTTACATTTAAATATTAAAACTGTACTATTAGGTTAAAATATGCTTGGCGGTTTGGATATGTCTTTTAAAGTTAATTGAAAATGTACAGGCCGGAGTTAAGATGAGTAAGTTTCAAACTTGGCGATATTTGATTGGAACGAATGTTCTGACCAAAATTTCATGAATATTGGCCAATTAATGTTGCACTTAGTGAATTAAAAAGGTTTTACTCAGGATAATTGTTTTATGAATTCCGCTCATGGATACCTTTACACCCACGAAGTTTTATGTTGAAATATTGTATTGTATCTGAGATATAGCCTTGAAAAGTTACATCATACAAAGACAACAAAGGACAATAACCCTTATTTAAGACAGTGAAAGGTTGTGGTTATTGTGCATGTCACTTCTTCAGTCATTCAACTGTAAAAGTTTGAGCAAAATCGGCTAAGCAGTTAAGGAGGAGTTGAGTACACACTTTTGAGGCCCATAAAGTCCATATAAGAAGAAAATGACAAAGAGCCATAATTCAACAAAAACTGGTGGCATACAAAACTCACCTCTTTATGATCGTCTACACATCCATGACTTTAAGCTGAGAAAATTTTAGAAAAACATCTGGCACAAACTTGAGAATAAATTAAGATATTTGGGCTTTTACATAATCGAAAAACATACAAAGGGCAATGAATCTGCCACAACAAGTTGCAGCCAAACGGCCTTACATGTATTTACGATCATCTGCACATTCACGACATTCAGCTGTGAGAGTTTGAACATGATCTAACAACCATTAAATAGAATTTGCAGTGATTGTTTTGCCCAATTGAGAAAAATACCGGTGCCAGCCCATTTGGGAAAATTGTGAGAAAAAAAATCTGAAATTTGGAAAATTTCAAAAGTGTTCATAAAAGTGTTTCAAGATTATATTTTCAACTTGTAGAGCTGTATTTGAAGATAATTGAAATGTTAAGATTTATTATAAAAAATCTTTTTTGGAAACTTTCAATTGGGAATTTTTGGAAAAAAATATATACTTTTTTCAATATGGAGTGGGTCACCATACCGGACCTAAAATCGAACATAAAACACTGAAAACATAACATGACAAAGGATTGGTTAATTGAATTCTCTGCCCCTGAGTGTGCATCATATATTTATTTGGACAAAATACCCATTTTTTATTTGATATTAACTCTATCAGTATCAATAAACTGTACT
Organism: Dreissena polymorpha; assembly: GCF_020536995.1. Classification (NCBI taxonomy): domain Eukaryota; kingdom Metazoa; phylum Mollusca; class Bivalvia; order Myida; family Dreissenidae; genus Dreissena; species Dreissena polymorpha. The sequence continues at coordinate 182,869,755 of NC_068355.1, read as the reverse complement.
GTGAATAAGTCGTTGATATACCACCCCATATTAACATCAGTGATATACCACCCCATATTAACATCAATGAAATGCCACCCTATATTAACATAAGTGAATGGCCACCTCATATTTACATCAGTGAAATACCATCACATATTTACATCAATTAAATACCACTCCACATTTACCTCAGTGAAATACCACCCATATTTACATCAGTGAAATACCAACACATATTTACATCAGGGAAATGCCACCCAATATTACCATCAGTGAATAACCACCCAATATTTACATCAGCAAAATACCATCACATATTTACATCAGTGAAATACCACCCCACATTTACATCAGTGAAATACCACCCCATGTTTACATCAGTGAAATACTAACACATATTTACATCCTATAATGTACTAACATACTGGGCCTTGCAGATATCGTCAAATATTTGCGTAAAATTTACTTATGTTTACATGGAAGGTAGATTGTTTGCGTGAAATCTACTAATGTTGACACGATAGGCAGATGCAAATAGAATGAACATGCAAAAAACATGAACATGTGTGCAAATATATCTGTCATCAATTTTCTCGCTGCATACAACTATGGAAAGGAATCTAGGTCAAAACCTCTGGATAACACAGCTACAGTAAAACAAGACGGTCAACACACATCCTTGTTGACTGAGAGTACTTAGGTAGTGGATTGCTGGAAATATCAGTTAATAAAAACTGCATCCGTTTTCTGAATTAGTGGCTCTTGACTGACTTAATAGAAATACATGTTTAATGATATTAAGCACAAATCTTTCACCATCACTGCCTTGTCATGATAAAGATACATAAGTATGTATATTGGGCACCTTTTATACATATTTCGATGTGAGCTGGTAGGGTGTTGGTAGTGAAATTCTGTCTAAAGCAGGACTTTTAAAAACACATGATGAGACAGCATACTGTGCACAAAAACAGATTTTAAGATACGATGTATAAATCAATATTGTAAAGTCAGTTATATGTCACTAGCCTTAAAGGGGCAGTCAACCAGAAAAAAGAAATGTTCAAAAATACCGTTCTAACCATAACCCTGCGAGTAACTCGCAGACTGTTCATGTTTATATGCTGTTTGCTGCTAATCAGTATCTAAGGGTTGGAAATGAGGTCTTTAAAACTTGCATCATGTTAGATAGGTATTCAATTTAATATTATTTTCTAAGGGACTTCAAATGTGTACAAAATATGTATCTAAGTGGTAAAGGGTTAAACAAGAGATTGTACTCTGCATTAGTCTGAGTCAAATGTAGGTCAGCGCCAACAGCAACATGAGGTAAGGTTAGAGTGGGGGTGTTGATAGTGTTCAAGGACAACATCCATGCAAGTATGAAAGCTTTGTAGGAAACATAATTGATATTCTATGGCATGTGTCATTGTGTGTTAACCGTGTAGAGATGGAAGGATGGGTCAAACAATATATACCTCCCAGTCAGTCAATGCCGTGGCATACACAATATTTTCGGATTGGGTCTACTGTTAAATATATTAATGTAAGAACCATACACAATTTGGTGTCACAATCAAGATAAACGGAAATAACCACTAGTGAGGAGCGCCAAACAGATCTGGTAAACGAAAGGGCATATTTGAATGTTGACTTTGAAGGACCGATAGTTAAGTATTGCTATTATGTACATCCTAGTTCATAGATACAATAACAACCGAATTAAACACGATACGAGTTAACAACTTAACAGGTATATCAGATAGTTACTAACAAATCGCCCTGTGTATATTTCGCTCCGGTTCGATACAAACATTGCTTATTTTGACCGGAAATCAATAGTTGGACTGTCACGATCGTGCCGACAAGCAAAACTTAGAAAGGCGACATACATGTTATAATATTATCTGCAACATAGCACTTTTTTTTTAATTGTCATACCCTTAAGGATGTTTCTTATTGATTGTTTATATTTGTTTGACACGGAGGTTTTGTCTAATTGCTCCAGATGTATTTTTTGTTGTTAAAAACAATAAACCAAATAGAAATGTAATGAAATAGATCGTGGGTAAATGACATGTATTAACTTACACAAATTAGGTCGATGCCCTGCAATTGTGTTACCATCTCGCACTTAAGCAATATATCAGAGGGTGATGTAACGCTGCAATGTGAAAAACTCGGATATCAATAAGAACAGAAAATGAAAGAAAAAGTAAATGCATACATCACTGTAACAACTTATGTATTGGTCAAGGTATGAATTACCATGATTTAGTTGTATTATGCAGAGAACACAATGAACTGATTGTTGTATTAAGCAGGGAACACATTGACCTCATTGTTGCATTATACAGATAACACATTGACCTGATTTTGTATTAAGCAGCAAACACAATTACCTGATTGCATTACGCAGCGAACACATTTATCTGATAGTTGGTTTATGCAGCAAACAGATTGACCTGATTGTGTTGCATTTTGCAACACATTCACCTGATTTAACTGTATTATGCAATGAACACATTGACCTGATTTAGCAGTATTATGCAGCGAATAGATTGACATTACATTTAGTAGCATTTTGCTTCAAACACATTGAATTAAGTGTTTAATTATGCAGCATTCACATTCAAGTGATTTAGTTGTTTAATACAAAACAAACATTGACCTGATTATTGTATTATTCGGTGAACACATTGACCTGTTTGTTGCATTATGCAGTGAACATATTGAACTGATTGTTGTATTATGCAGTGAACACATCGACCTGTTTATTGCAATACATGTATGCAGTGAACACATTGACCTGATTGTTTTATTATTCAGTGAACACATTGACCTGTTTAATGCATTATGCAGTGAACACATTGACTTAATTGCTGTATTATGCAGTGAACATATTGACCTGTTTTTTTGCATAATTCAGCAAACACATTGACCTGATTGTTGCATTATGCAACAAACACATTGACATGAACGTTGCATTATGCAGCGAACACAATATGCACCAAACACATTCAACTTATTTAGTTGTTATATGCAGTGAACACAGAAACCTGATTGTTGCATTATGCAGCACTCATATTGGCCTGATTTAGTTTAATTATGCAGCAAACACATTGACCTGATTTAATTTAATTATGCAGCGAACACATTGACCTGTTTGTTGCAATATGCAGCGAACACATTGACCTGTTGGTTGCACTATACAGTGGACACATTGACCTGTTTGTTGCATTATGCAGCGAACACATTGACATGATTGTATTATGTAATGAACACATTGACCTCAATGATGCATTATGCAGCAAACACAATTCGACACGATTTAGTTTTATTATGGGTTGAACACATTTACCTGATTTAGTTGCCTTGTGCAGTGAGCACATTTACCTGATTGTTGTATTATGGAGCGAAAACATTGACCTGATTCATTTGTATTATGCAGCGAACACATTTACCTAATTTAGGTGTATTATGCAGTGAACACATTGACCTGATTTGGTTGTATTATGCATAAATCATATTCATGTGATTTAGTTGTTTTACGCAGCGAACACATTGTCGTGATGTAGTTGTTTTACGCAGTGAACAATTTGACTTTGTTTAGTTGTATTATGCCGAAAACACATTGACCTGACTTTGTTTTATTGTGCAGCGAACACATTGACCTGGTTTAATAGTTTTATGCAGCAAACACATTGACCAGATTTAGTTGTATTATGCAGCAAAAGCATTGACCTGATTTTTAAAATCTCAATTTAAATAGGTTTATGTTAATTTATAATCTACAAGGCTGTCCAGTCAGCGCAGTGGTTGGAACATGCACTTCTCATTTCTGCATCCGGGGGTCAATCCCCATTCCCAGGGCATGTGAGTTTGGTAGGTGGTCACCATACCGGACAGTTGGGTTTCCTCTGGGCAATACGGTTCCCCCCTCCACCGCATAAGACCAAGCCAACATTGAATAACTTTAAGTAAAACCTAAATACACATGTAGCTGGAAACTAAAGCTTTAATTTCAAATTCGTTTCAATTTTGATGAGTCTAGTAATTAACTTAGGTAGGAGTGGTGGGACACACTTTGGGTCTTCACATAATGCAGGCCTTTTGGTAACACCCAACATCAATTTACGTAATTCACTTTCGAGTGGTTATCAATGAATGAGTATCACTATGTTTCTCAGCATTTGACATCCTGACAATCCCACTTAGAGTAATATTTACGTCTACCTTAAGTCTTGAATAGCATCACGCACATCAGGGTGTTGTATTTTACTACGCATGTATCACTGTTACCAGATAGACTTTTTATATTTAAATGAAGCACATGACCACAAATACCAATTAGAAACATACAAATATAATTTAACACAAATAATGCTATATTTATGAATACAATCAGTCAATATGTTAGGATCGAATGGTATAACAAGGAGGTATTCAAATAAAATAATATTCTACGAGAGAAATTGCTAGTATTTATTCTTACAAAATAATAACAAAGTATTTTACTCACGTTCAAAATTTAATTCAAAATGTAATTCACGCACATGAAATGGAGAACAAACATAAGTTTCTCTCCTACCAGTCTATAATACACGCATAATAATAAGTTTACACAAAGTAAGCATGAGGAATTTGAGTTAAAACCTATGTTACTATTTTTTATACCAGACATTGTGTATACAATGTATTAAATTTCCTAGTTTGATCGGGATATATGTTAACCCAACCTCATGGCATATTCACATTATTTAGGGATTGGTTTCAATAGTTTACAATTGCCATTAACGGAGGATGTGCCGAGTCGTGTAAGGACACACTCATCAAAGCGCAGAGCTATTTCCAGAGTATATCACTTAGATATGAAACGTGTTTGCAAAGCTTTCTTCCAGAAGACGTTAGCTGTTGGTGGAAGAATGATAGATACAGCCCTGAAATTCCGGAACATTTGCTTCCTTTGACATGCGTGGAAAGCACAATCCCCATAACAAAAACTCAGATGCAATCAAAAAAGATTTTCGAAATCATATGGAATCATTACCTACAGTAGAAGCACATTACACACGCCAAGACACTAAAAGGCGTTTTCTAAGATCTGATGTAAATATTAGTAAACTGCATTAATTATACAAAGAAAAGTGTAAAGAAAAGGGCAGGCAATACTTTTCAAGCTCAATGTATCGTACAATTTTTTGTCAGGAGATTAACTATTCATTCCATATAACCAAGAAATACCAGTGTCAGACGTGTTCTATGTATAGAAATAAGGAGATAGCAGGCGAGCTGACCACCGATTTGATAATTGCTTTTGATGACCATATCAAAAGAAAAAAAGAGCCACAGATGAAAAGGTGGATCTCCAGAAAAACAAGACAAGTCATACCATGTTGCAACATTTGATCTAAAGGCTGTTTTACCGATTACATGTTCTCTTGTGAGTAAAGATTATTATTACAGAAAGCGCAGTTGTTACAATCTTTCCTTTTATTCTTTACAATACGCCATTTCTACATGGTTTTTGTGGAATGAAACTAAAGGAAAACGGAGCTCTTGTGAAGTGGGAACTTTTCATTTGACGTACATGAACTCTCTTCCTATCACAGTGGAGAATGTCTGTTTTTATTCTGACCGTTGTTGTGGTCAAAATCGCAATAGGGTTGTTACTGTTGCATTAATGCATGCTTTTGAAAAATATAAAAACATAGACACCTTTGAACAAAAGTATTTAGAAAGTGGACATAGCCAGATGGAGTGTGATATTGTACATGCTTCAAAAGAACTAGCAAAGAAACTTACATCGGTATATGTACCAAGCCAGTGAGAAACAATTCTGAGGGTTGCACGAAAAAGAAATCCGTATGTTGTAGTGCCGTACTCAAGTACTATAACTTTGTAGATATCATGCATATAGCCAAATATGTACTACCGCCAAACGTTGTAAATGTAAGTGGACAAAACGTTTTATGGACAAAAATAACATGGATAAAACTGCAAAAAACCTTTTTATACATTGAGTTCTGTGAATATAAACAAGCTTAACCTTCTACAATTGCGTTGCAAGCACCCGTAATTACAAAAGATCGCCTATATCTGTTGAGAAAAATAGTGTTTAACAGTGATATCAAATTTAACCCCGCTGTAATACATGTAGCATGCACTATAAACGAGGTTACGAAACATCCCACTATACTTGTTGATCAGCAGATTGTTTCGCATCTATTAATAGCCTCAGATACGGCAGATGCGGTTGTTTACTACTATTAAACCAAAGATAGCTGCGTCGTTATTTCATTACTTTGTTTTCTACAATTATTACATACTCGTGCAAAGTATGGGGGTTTCTGAAAGCAAAGATTAAGCTGTTCTTGGAATCAAACATTATTTTTCAAACGTAGCCGTGTACGACAAATTGGGTACATACCAGCTATATGAACTTATATAAACGTTTAGTAAAATATTGGTTCTAAATTAACTAATATCGACAATAGTAAAATTCGATTGATATTGAAAGACGTTATGATTGATTTTAATGATAATTAATTGAAACTGTCCTGAACGGCATGGGGTGTATTATCTACATTCATATATATAATTATGTGTTTTTGAATACTCACACATCCATGAAGTCAAGTTTTGTCAAATTTAAACAACCTGTTTTCGTCGAATACTTATACGAGTTGGAGCGAAATATTAATAATAATGTGTATATCAATCTATACAAACACAATTTTCGTATATATATATATATAAATAAATAAATAACTAAATAAATATTATATATATATATATATATATATATATATATATATATATATATATATATATATATATATATATATATATATATATATATATATATATATATATATATAGGGAATATTATGTCAAGAAATTTGTAAACAGCTATTATGAAAGTTCGTATAATAATAAGTGCGCTTATTACCTTATAATGCAGACTGTTAGATGTGATCGAATAGTAAGAAAATGGGGGCTTTGCAATGAATTTGCAAATGATTTGAACTTTTCTTTGAAACTTTCTTACTGAGTCCACCTCTTAGAGATAACAACATATAAAACGTATTAAAGAGTGAGACCTAGCATCATCAACTCACACAATTATTATAGTACAAACATTTAAAGTGAAATGTTCAGGTTAGGCAAGGTCATATAACAACGACGCACTTTTCGCCAACACTTAACACTTAGTTCTTCGTAAAATAAAAAAAAAATAACGTAAAATGTATAACTTATTTATTAAATTGCATTCTGAATTCCTGTTAAGTTGTTCCTAACAGAATGGCGTCTCAATTTGAGCTAGTCTTGTACTAAAAACAACACAACAGCTATTGACCCAGATGTCAGCGAATTATCAAGTGCAAATTCTCACTAGCTTTAGTTTCAAGAAAAGCGGTGACAGGTCCTTAACGATATTGATGAAGTTGTTATGCTACTTAAAGAAAGGAAGTGTTTTGAGAGGATTCTTAATTAAGCGGTAAGTGTACGTCCAAATCTGATTTGAAGTTTTTCTTGTGTACTTTGTAATGTTATCGACAGCAAAACAAATCGTCCCAAAAATGGCCCAACTGCCCATGTCAAGGATGAGAACAAGTAGTAAACATGTTTCAAGCAAGCAGGTTCCGACTTCTAAAATGTTCTTAAGTCTTTAACAAAGATAATCTTGTCCTATCAAGATCTTACGACATGTTAAAGTCACGACATAATTTTAACTCGCACCAATTACAATTTATTATCAAAATGTTCCCTAAACTAAAGGACGACATAATATTTGAAAGCCAATTCAATATGTAGCAGCATGGTTAGAGAAATTAAGTTTTTAATGCAAATATATTGACAAACAATTGCATAACATATTACTGCTTAATCAAGTAAACCTTATTAGAGTCGATATATCAGAGAGTCACATGCGCTTTAAATGTGACATTATATATACACTTTGTACTTCACTATATTATCTGTATTCAGCGAAATTTTTCTTTAATAATGATAATGGAACGGTTTTCTTTAAACTTTCTCTTCAATTTTATTTACCAATGGGTAGGTAAATTTTCGCCATAAATACTTGAACGCAACAATTTTCGCCATAAATTACTTGAACGCAACACGTTGACGGTCTTTCAAGATAAAAATTATATATACGTGGTATAGATGCAAAACAAAGAAACACCTAAATAACACTCTTCACAAGCAAAGATCTTTTAAAAAATATAGTTTTTCTAGTGATTAGCTTTTCAACGAAAATCTGTTATTTTAAGTTTGAAAATAATTATGAAACTTGCTTTGTGTTAGAAATATGAGCCTAATAGCTAAAGGTCAAATGATCCATTGGTAGCGCGATCAATTTTGATTTCAAATATTCGAAGTTCGAATCTCAACGATGAGGATTGTTTTTCATTAAACCCTTATTAAATCGTATGGGCTGTTCCGATGTATAGAATATAACCTACAATTTAATTTATTAGGCATATGGATTTCGAGAGCATGTATAAAGGTATTTTCAATATGGCAGCCGTTTGAACTACAGAATCTTAACAGAGATTGTTAAGAACTACCAATCAAAAGGCCGCAAAAGTTTGCGTTAAGTTCAATATATATAACACGGTATTTGTCGTCAGTATTTTATTGTATTGATTACATCGACATCCTAAAAGTTGTCATATATAACTACCTACATTCTTAAAGGTGTTGTAACTTGTTTATTTGAATATATGTGAAGTGCACCTTTTACTAAATTTATAATATTTATTAGATACCCACTTAAAGGGGCCTTTTCACAGATTTTGGCATTTTATAACTTATTCATTAAATGCTTTATATCGATAAATGTAAACATTGGATCGTAAAAGCTCCAGTAAAAAATCAAGAATAAAATTTAAAAAAGGAAAGGAACATTACCCGGAACAGGTTTCGAACCAGTGACCCCTGGAGTCCTGCCAGAGTCCTGAAGTAAAAACGCTCTAGCCTACTGAGCTATTCCGCCGAGTACACGTGCTGACGTATTTTATACCTTACATAAGCAATCTTCGTAGTTTCACAAAATTTAACGACAAAAACAGAACTCTCCAAATTATTCAATCGTTTCGCGTTGCAACGCTTTATAATTTTTAGGTTTTAAAATCGTCAAAAGATGCATATAATGGCTATATTAGACCATGGTAAATGTTCAGTATTACTGTTTCCTCACAATTATCATAACTAAAACGAAAATTTGCGAATCTGAAACAACTTTTTTCAATTTTGTCAATTTACCAAAGCGTGAAAAGATCCCTTTAATATATTAATGTATTTTTGTATTATCATCATGATTCATGGTGCTCAGCACTAGAAAAAGTAAAGTTTATGTGTACTGCAATTACGGTCTGTATGTTGTGATCGCACCGCATGCCACCTGTATTCACTGTAGATTCTTCACATATGCACTGCTCTTTATTCAAAGCAAGAGATGTCTCGGCGCATCTGTGAGTTTAGTCCTTAGACTCGAAGTAACTCAAGGACGTTTGCTAAACAAAAAAGTGGCACCTTACAAAACGACGTCTTGGGTGGATGGGTGGTCGGGTTCTCGAGTGAGTCATTTAGTGTATCAGTGAGTAAGTGAGTCGGTGATCGAGTCAGGCAGTTAGTTTGTCAGTCATTTATTTATTCAGTCAATATTTCAGGCGATTAATCAGCTAGTCAATTAGCAAGTCACTAAGTAACTAGAAATGGCGCGGCAGAGGCCGACGCGTATCCCCGCGCCGCATAGATGTTATATTAAAAGGCAATTTTGGGTGGGCAAGGTCTATGTTGGTGGAGCCACTGGGTGGATAATGCTGGCATGGATGGTCGAGATAGACCGTGTTGTCATAAGAGATGTTCAGTATTAACTTAAAGTCAAATGGTGAATAAATGAAGAAGTTATGTTAAAACAAAAGTTTGGGTGGGCGTGGTCTATGTGGGCGGGGCGCCCCATTGTTGGTAATTGGCCCATGCATAGTTGAGATTAACTGTTTTTTGTAAGAGATTTTAGTATCAATTTGAAATAAATTGGTTTAGAAATGAAGAAGTTAATATAAAATAACCTAAAACAATAAGTGAAAATCTCTTTCCCGGCCCCATCCCAACACCTATAACTTTCGACCCAGGGGTCAGATCAAAATTCCAAATAGTGCACTTTCGCACATATGCTCATAGCTACCATGTGTTTAAAATTCTAGGGTCTAGTGCTGAAAGTGTAGGAGGATATAGTGGCCAGGACGAACAGACGAACGAACAGACGGAGGAGATGACCACATGATTCCTCCGCTCCAATTCGGAGTGTGGGGATAATCAAGAACAAATAAGAATCAAAGTACTGACAGTTCTGGTGTGACGATGCTTTTGAAGAGTATGCATATAAAAGAATCAATTTAAGTTTATCTTTATCACCACAATTGTGAATATGGGTACGAAAATTTTGGGTACGAAAACAAATTTGGGTACGAACATTTTGGGTACAAAAAATATGCCAAAAAAATTGGGTACGAAAACAAGTTTGGGTAAGAAAAAAATTTGGGTACAATAAAAAAAATTGGGTACGTAAAAAATGTGGGTACTAGTAAAATAAAGTTGGGTACGTCAAACATTTTGGAGCGAAAAATCAAGGAACGAACAAAAATTTGGGTACGCAAAAAAGTTTAGGTAGGAAAAACTATTCGGTTACGAAAACAATTTGGGTAAGAAATAAATTTGGTTCGAAACAAATATTGGGAACGAACAAAATATGGGTACGAAATAAAAATAGGGTACGAAATAAGATTTGGTTCGAAAACAATTTGGTTACGAAAAAAAAATTGGGTACGAACAAAAAATTGGGTGAGAATAATTTTGGGTACGAAAAAATATGTGGATACGAAAATAAATTTTGGTACAAAACAATAATTTGGTACGAACAAAAAGTGAGTACAAAAAAATATGGAAATGTTACTAGATCATTCATATATGGAGGTGCTAAGTGGAAAATGGTTTTATATTTTTGTATCACAGTGTGATAGTTTACCCTGTCATGAATTGGCATCCAAATCAATGTTTTAATAGTTTAATGTAGATTATGCATGTACACTGTCATACTAAATTTATATTTACTGACCAAGCCGATCATTATTGCTCATAATGATAACATGTCGCTGTTAACGAATATTTACGATTCATACCAAAATCATTCGTTTCGCACTGATTCTACTAACACACAAATGCAATGGTAACTGTTGCTGTTTGAAAATATATATGTATAAGCTCTTTCCATGTCAGCATAAAGCGCATAATTGTTCTAACAGCATTAAATGAAATGTTACGCCCCTCTGTTCTTTGTTCTTGAATATTTGGCGTTCTTTCAACATATTTGATAAAACTATTACAGATAGATATATGTTAAAATCACTTAAACGAATATGATAATAGTACATGTTTATGCCAATAATTTAAACATATGAAACCATTTATATTGTTTGATTTTAATTTCATAAATCAAAGTGGAAGCTGCGTTTAATCAATGTTATAAAGCCTGCAGCTGCACATAACCTCTAACCTGTAATAAATATACATTTGTTAGTCCGATAGTTTTATCACATCACATTACATATTTACATTTGAAAATGATATTTCGTATATGCTTATGGTGTGATGTAAGTTCGCATCTATGGCTTTTTAGTTTTTGATGTGGTTTCGTAAGTGTTTAGAAAATTTATTATTTGCCACATAGAAGATAGAATGCTTATATTTAAGATCGCAAGTTTTAATAGCATACCATAGTTTTGTTGTATTTCAGACCGTGCATATATTGTGCCTACATACTGAGGCAACACACTAAAGACTTTGAATCTACAAAACAAATAAAGATGATACTACTAGTAATAATGTTTCTGATAAAGTCGCGCTTCGAATATGCTTCCCATTCCCTTGTTATATTCGTACGCATTTGCCTTTTGATTTTTTTTATCAAGTTGTATATGTACAGAATAAAAAAAATACATATAGAATCACTGAAATATACAAAATATTTTTGTCAGCGCGAGCAGTCACAAAACAAGCGGTGTTATTATAACATAGCATTAACACTCGTCACATACCATATTGAACAAAACCATTAATGAAATTGTGTTCATATAAAAATATTTGATTGTAATATATGTCTAGTATATGATAAAAAGGTGATTGTTTCCACTAAATTCGCCAAAAAAAAATAAGGGTAGGTATAGGTAAGCGTTTGTTTTTCATGGAACCTTTTTACTTAAAAACAAGCTACTTCATGATGCACCAACAATATCCATAGACAGAAATAATCATAATGTCTATGCAACATCCTTTCAAAGTATGTAAAGTTGGACATAAGAAAATGCCCCCAAACAATCTTCTGCTACAAATTTGATTCGAAATAGCAAAACAAATTTAAGGGTCGCAACAAAAAATAGGGTTGCTCAGGTTATAAAAAAAGCACATTTTTTCACATATATGAATATGTAAATTACACATTTATATTGTAATAAACCAATTATTTTGACATTTTGCTATTGAACCGATTGTATACAATAGGTGCCCAACAATACATATTCACACACATTCACGGTCTGTCGACTCCTCCAGCTCTCCTCGACTAAGTAAACACTGTCAATACCAATCTCTTCCTTGACTCAAAGTAACCAAAGGCGCCCTCGAGCCTTCTTTAGTTAAGGTCGATTCAAGGTTGAGGTTGAGTGACGTTGTTGAATATAGCCATTAGTCAGCTTAACCGTCCTGTTGTATGAAATGTGTACAGTTACTTTGGTAATCAGGTAGGGAAAAGTCTTAAAGGTAATACATTTCTTAGTCGTAACTCCTTGTTTTTGTTTCAACCTTCCTACATTTTCCTAGTTTTTTTTAAAATAATGTTCCTAGTTTTCTCCTAGTTTTTTCGAAGGTGCTGCTGGAAAGCATGAAGATGCAACACAATAAACGACAAATTCATAGCAAGCTGAAATAAGTTTAATAAAAAGCAACACAACTGCAAAACACCATATTTTTATATATTAAGTGAAAGTGCTCATGATTTACATGGCAAATTTCATACACACATATGCATTCCTGTTAAAAATGCGTTTCAGTGATAACTGGATTATAATTTAGTATTTGAGCGAGAATGGGGAAATGCAGGTATGATGAAAACACGACAGGTTAATGCCTATCATTTTTATTTGGTCGCGTTAGCGGCCAGCTAAATTTACAGAGCATATTTTGCAAATCAGGTTAATGCTTAACCTTTTAAATATATCAGGTTCAGCACGAGTAGAAATAATTGCTCAGAAAGTCTTGATGTTATTTTATTCCTGGCCTACAAAACGATAGTGCACATTCCTATGGAAGACGTACGAGTATACAATAAATTCCGTACATAAAAGTCACTTAACATATAAAATAAAGTTGGTTATACTTGACTAGTAATACAAATATATTAACAGAGACCATTATTTGTTATTTAATATGTTCAATGTCATATCAAGGTGTGTATTTTTAATTCAATCAAAATTTATTAAATATCTTAAATATATTGTTTGGGGAAAACAAGAATAATAATATGCTGAAAAAAAATGCTTGTTTACTTGTATTTTAACAAATAAAAGAGGGAATCGTCAAAAGATAATATTGTTCCTTAACAATTGTGTTTCAACTATGGCATTACTTTTCTATCAATTCTGGATATCATATAGATATATATGATTTTTAATTTGTACTATTTGCTTAAGTTGCCATATCATTTATTTTACAAACATAGCTAGAAGTTAAGAATTTACATTACAAAATCATCTCTCCGTGAAAGTCTGCAGATAAGCCAAACGAGATTGTAAGCTGTCAAGATTTCAAGGCAATCCTGTTTAGTAACTTTGGATATTGTGTAGCTTTTATAAATGTGATGTGATAATATGGCAATAAAATCATCAAGGTCTGAATTAATATGTCAAGTCAAGTCAAGTAAATTTTATTTACAAAGTCGGATACACAAACAGGTAACAATAGCTCTTTTCAGCTTTTTAAACCGTCTTACGGGTACATGTAAATTCATACACATAAAGCATGTTAAGATCACTGTTAAGATAATGATAAGACAAACAAACTAAATAATGCATGCATTTTCACATTCACTAGTGTATATATATGTTAGTATAATGTTATTGTAGTACATCAAAGAGGTAAGGTACTAGGTAGGATATAGATACATTAAACATACAAAACCTGACCTACAAACACTATACAAGTATTACAGAGTAAAAACTTGTTATGTAGCTGCTGATCGATTAAAAATGTCTAAAAACCGCCATAAAAAAAGAGAATAAAAACACTGAAGGACGAATATGGACACAACAGTGCGACAAGTAAAAAATGTAGTAAGAGATCGACTATCCCCTCAAATTAGATTTGTGAGGAACAAAGCAGCAGGTAACTCACAAGACAGAGTATACATATAATAAAATTTATGCACTTTAAGCAAGGATAGCACATTGTTAAAACCGGACATTCAAAATAGACATAGACTAGTACAAGTATGACTAAGCGCATATGATTAAGACTAGTATTTAGCACATATAATCAAGCACATGTAAAGCATTTAGAGCATTGCAGACTAATAAAGCTAATATAAGCATGAACTAATCGTTCTACACTTTGCTAAGCTATCTATGAACTATAAACTAAAGTAACAGAGAACAAAATGACATAGGAAAGCTGGCAACATAACATGGCAAAATAACGAAATGACAGAAATCCAGGTATATCGCTGCCAAGGCTATTGAAAAGACAATGTGAACATATCTCATTACCATATGGTGTGTGTGATTGTGAATTATGTTCTACCTTGTCATATTTTATGGTATTATTTACATGATACAATTATGAACGTCTCACTTACTGTCTACCAATAGGTACCAACTGAAAATATACCATACAGTTTGCAACGTTCAAACTTAATATGATTGATCATTATCATATTAACAATCAGTATGCAAGACAAGATGCAACACAATAAACAACAAATTCATAGCAAGCTGAAATATATTTTAATAAAAAGCAGCAAAACTGCAAATCAACATATGTTTTATATATTAAGTGAAAGTGCTCACGACTTACATTGGCAAATGTCATAAACATTATGCATTCCTGTTAAAAATGCGTTTCAGTGATAACTCAATTATAATTTAGTATTTGAGCGAGAATGGGGCATGCAGGTATGATGAAAATACGACAGGTTATCTGCTGAACATTTATAGATTAGATAAACAGTGTCCTGCTTTATAATCGCAATATTCTTAGTAATGAGTGTTTTCTGTTTTTGGAATCATTTTATGAGAATGGTCATTTCGCTTCTTTTTAAGAATTACAGGGAGAGCACAGCTGCTAGATTGACTTTTAAACATAGCACAGTAGTGTCCCCCAGCATAATAGTGCTTTCACGATAACGTTAACTTTTCTAATTTGGTTCTCTTAGATATTCATATAGATTTCTCTATTTGTGTATGTTCGGTCATTAAATTATTTACACTCCTCTGCATCATCTCGCTCTGATCAGTCACAATGAGATAACGAACATTGCGTGTCTTTAGTAAGTGGGTTGCTCTTGACAAGACTGTACGAATGCCCAGGGTGGTCTTGAGCTACGCTCGCAGTATATGAAATTGGACAATTTTCGTATAACAGCGCTCATATGCAAAGTACAACAGAACAAACTTAATATTCAGCATCGCTATGCGAGTCTTTCTTGACAATGCCAGGAATACTGCTGTGTATCTGGAATCTTTCTGCCTTTTTCTAGCCTGTTTTTTTTACAAATTATTTTTTTTGGACATGATCCATGATATCTTGGCATGTCCTTTTCAAACCCTTGCCCGGTTGATGCAGCTTTCTCTCTTCGTTCTTTCTTAGTTGGTTGGAACAGTCTGTCTTTCGAATGATTATTTGACAGTCGTTTTGGACCTTGCTGCCTTGGTAAGGAGTTTTGTTTCTCTTGTGTCTTTCAAGGCCAGTGATGGTTTTCAGCTCTTGAATATGGCTTGATCCCATGGCGCCAGTGATTGTTCCGGCCGCATCGTTCTGCACCTTGCTGACTCTGCCCCCCACCCCTTCACGTTGTGCCGATTATCTTTTAACATGAGCTTTAACCACAGCTTTGGCTCTACCTTCGACTTTCTCTGTCTTATGTTTCTAGGTGAGTTGTCTTGTCTTGTTGTCTGTCAAAATACACGGGAAGTTAACGGCCTGCAGCGTTTGTCCGAAAAGCTTAAGAATGGCCTTTAGTTATTTAGCATAATGGCGTATAATACGATTATACAAACAATTCAGAAACTTACAAACGCGGAGGAATGGCCTTAAGTTATTAAGCATATGGCGTATAATGCGATTATACAAACAATTCAGAAACTTACAAACACGGAGTTATCCATATTTGCGCCGTTAAACTATGTAATAACATAAAAATATGCTGTATTTTTACAGGAAATTGATTAAAAAATATATATTAACACAATATTGAATGAACATTAAATTTACATTATTCAACGATGATCCGTATGTTATGTTTTCGATACTGACATAAATGTGGACCGTTTCGTCAGGTCCGTGTGGAACGTTGTCCGTATCGTCCAACGTACAACAACAATCAAAATGGCGGGAAGATATGGCAAGTAAAAATACTTAGAAAGTAATTATCGAATAACAAGGTCAAAACGGATTAGATTATTACATCATTAACGCACTTTGTAGATCGATGTTTACTAAATTGAAAAACAACGACTATTGACGACAGTTTATTAAGATACTTATTAGGTAATTATTATTTGATATTTGTAAAGCAAAACATTGACATGAAGCATGCGTCTTCGTAGTATTGGCCCTCTTTAGGTTACAATATACTAAATCTTTTTGGAGTGCAATGCTATACTCTTTAAAAACCTGAACATCATTTATAAGAAGACACAATTCTCTGTGTGGGCACTTGCCATGACTTTATTTTAGAATGTTTCTTTGTGCATGTGGTAGGGAAAACATTGATGTTTAACAGAAATTCACTCATTTGCTTGAAGGTTAAAGACTACATGAGACTTTGACAGATGGCGGGAAACCCACATCCACTGGTACGAACCCGGTAAATTGATGGCTGTAAAACAGTGACCGCTGATTCGCATCGAGTTCTTTCTTGCAAAACGCATGACCCCCCTTTTTTATTGTCTAAATCATTGCGACTTGGAATGCTCTTTAAGAAAAGGTATGGTTATGGGGGTCTCTATGCGCAAAAGTTTGACTTTATTTTTTGTTGAAGTTATTGCTTTTACATTGAATTTGTGTAGGAAATCTTTTGGTATATTGTAACCTAAACTAGCTTTAGGTAAAAATGAAATATCATCTGCAAGTGCAAAATATGACTGGGAAAGCTGATTTTTGGTCATTTCTTAACAAAAGAGAAGAAAATAAGTGCCTTAAATGCATGAATTCAGATAATTTGACCTGGAATAGTTGTTTTTCAAGTTGACCCCCACCCTGATATAGCCAAATAAGGGCTAAATTGCTTTCCGACTTGAATTCAAAGGCATATTGGTTGACCGTGTAGCGTTAGTGTGCTACATGAAGTCAGAATTCAACGCCAGGAACTCCGTGATCCAGTAACGCAACAATAGCTAGTGCATAAAGCATGAACATTCAAACAGAGCCCCATTTCACCGACATGGAATGGCGGACATTTTTACAGTTTGGACAGTGCAGCAGACACTTAATTGAGGCAGCCTTCATATTTAGTGCAATCATGAACATAACAAGGTTTATTACTTCATATTATTCATAAAAATACACTAAAAATACTTAAGTGCATGTTTTTTGCCATTTTATATCTATTTTTTATTGGGAATTTTGACTTTTTCAGGTAGAGGAATGTCTGCAACTAAGCCGAGGGCCACTGGATAAGGGTTGTTGATGGTAAAACAGGTAATAATACTAAATTATTATCATGTACGCAAGCAAATAAGCATATTTATGATGCTTAAGGTGTGAAATACTGTCATAATCAGGTTTGTGGTCACTCAAACCCTTGCCGCCTTGCAATTCCCCGTGCAGTTTGTATGGATAGTTCCGCGTCCTGACACGTAAAGCTCGCGCTTTGTTGGCAGCAGAAGTTGGCACTTAACAGGTTTATCCTTGTTCCTAAGCATGTATGCAGTGCATCTGAGTTGATATGCTACTTGTAACCCTACAATTAGCTTGTGTTTGGTATTGTTTTCTCACAATATGCTTACAGTCATGGTCCCGGCTTGAAAGGATGTGGCGTCCGACTTAAACATAGGATTGTTGTAGCAAGTGTCCCCTTCATCATTTACCTTAGAGGGATCTTTTTGCCAAAATGTGGCACTTTCAGCAACCAGTTTAGTTTTTCATTTGGTACATGCTTCTCTCATTCAGTGATTTATGGGAAGTATTGACCTTATTTGCTTGTCTTTGCATACAAAGGTGACATGGATCAATGATATGTGTTGTGTTGAGAATTCTGCGGGAAGCTGTGTCCCCAGAAGATGTACTAGAAACCTCTTTCAGGAAGCCTGCATTGATCTGAGCTGCCTTTCTGCCCCTGTTACTTCATAGAACTTCATTTCTAAGCTTATAATGCTCTCCAACATATATGTATCTTGTTCATTTTAACCTTTCCTTCTAGTTTAAACCCCCAAAATGAGCATTTTTGTCTTTCGCTCAGTTATTAACGCCCATTTTGACCAGATTGCCACCATAAAAATAGTCAAAAGTACTTGTTTTGCGCCCAAAATATGAAATTTTGTATTCTCTTGAACCTCTGAATGACAGCTGGCAGAGCATATTGACCATCTGCTGCAGTTTAAAGGCACCCATGGCATTATATGCTAGAATATACCATTTGCGACTGGTAAATAAATGGGCTCCGAGCAACAAGGCGCTTTCAAGATTTCACACTTTTATAAGTGTGAAACAACAAGTTATAGGAAGCTTATTGATTTCTACACTTCAAAGTATCTTTGATCTCTCATTTTTGCTTATTTGTTGTTTGTCTTGGATGAAATTGGATATTTTTGCTGGGAAATTGACATTTTTGGGGGTATTTAAAAAAAAACACACACAAAAAAGACATTATCAAAATTGCTTAGAGTGAAAATATCTGACAAGTTCATTCTTTCCCCACCCCGCATAAGCCCCACGTGCCTGTCCATATGGTTTGTTTTGGTATTTTGTTGCAGATATTGAACACAACAGCTTTAACTCTTAAAGGGACATTTAAGCTTTAACAGCCCTTAAATCGCCTTCTTCGGACCGAAAACACCCGCATGTGAAAATGTGATCTAAAATGGCCAAATGGACAGATAATCCAGCCAAACTTAATATATTGGTGCAATATGAATAGGAAGATAATAATATGCAAGAAAAACACATTTCATGCAGAACATATTTTTCCTTTAGGTTACAATATACTAAATCTTTTTGGAGTGCAATGCTATACTCTTTAAAAACCTGAACATCATTTATAAGAAGACACAATTCTCTGTGTGGGCACTTGCCATGACTTTATTTTAGAATGTTTCTTTGTGCATGTGGTAGGGAAAACATTGATGTTTAACAGAAATTCACTCATTTGCTTGAAGGTTAAAGACTACATGAGACTTTGACAGATGGCGGGAAACCCACATCCACTGGTACGAACCCGGTAAATTGATGGCTGTAAAACAGTGACCGCTGATTCGCATCGAGTTCTTTCTTGCAAAACGCATGACCCCCCTTTTTTATTGTCTAAATCATTGCGACTTGGAATGCTCTTTAAGAAAAGGTATGGTTATGGGGGTCTCTATGCGCAAAAGTTTGACTTTATTTTTTGTTGAAGTTATTGCTTTTACATTGAATTTGTGTAGGAAATCTTTTGGTATATTGTAACCTTAATAGCGATGGGCACAAGGGAGGCAACTGCGTACGGCTCATTTATTACTGAACAATTCCTGCGCGAAATCTCGTTCATAAAAATAGTGCCGATAGGGGGTCGGAATTACGTCGTTTTTAAGGTGGTTTTCGATTGGATATGGTTAAAATAACCACTAATCATATAAGTTAATACATTTATGTTCGCGGGCAAAGCACTTTCGTTTCCACACAGTTGCGTTGAAGATTAAAAGAAAGCCTAAGAAAATTTCCTAGATCGAGAAAAATAGGTAAGATACATTGCCCAGTAGAAAAATTGCTTTTATTTTGAAGGTTAATCATTCTCCTTTCCATTCATGCCACTAATTGCTTTGCAAAATGCCGTAATTCTGCTGGTTGTTGCTAATGTATGGACCCACTATTGACCCATTTCATGAATGGCAAGATGGCCGCCGTTGTTGAAAATTCATACGACGTAAATATCAATTGTTCTTTTTTTGCTCTGTAAAGTTGCCTAAAAATGTGTTGTACGTGCTAAACATCATTGAAGGATATATTTATGCCGACATTATATCGTAATGGTAGATTTCATTCGTATATCTGTAAATAGACGTTTCGATAATACAAAATACAGACTTGCACTATTCGGACAGCAAGTATTTCGGATATTGCATTAATGATACAAGATACAAGAATCTTTATTTAACGTCGGATGTGAACAACAATTCGATACAGTCACTGTATTTTAGTTATATTATGTAGATATATTATTTCAATTATTCTTTTTGCAGACATATGTTTGATACTAATAAGTCAGAGTCTCAGGATTGGGAAGAGTTTGACTCGGAGTCTAACAGTGAGCGTTCGGAGTCTGACAGTGAACGGTCGGAGTCTAACAGTGAGCGTTCGGAGTCTCACAGTGAGCGTGTATCACCGCAGCCAGGTCAATTTACACAGGACCGGGCTGCAAAAGCTGAAAAGTTGAAGCTTCCGCATCAGGTACTAGATAAAAAATAATATGCAATTTTAACCAATAAATATTATTCTTAGTATATAAATGACATTTCAGCAGAATGACATTTTGAAACATAAACCCCATGTAATTTTATTTTATGGCAATGTATCGGTCATTTTGAAATACATTTATTATCAACATTAATTAATCATCATTATTGTAATTCACTAATGTTTAAGCATTTGAAATATATACTGTTATACTTTTAAGAAGTCAGATATCACAAAATGTAGTTTAAAAAGACAGATATCACATAATTGAGTTTAAGAAGACTGATATCACAAGATAAGGAAGAGCATTCTCTTTTTTTTAATTCTAAAGCTGTAGCCTAATCTAGTCTACAATCCCTCGGAAATTTTCATAAAAAGGCTACATCCTCTCAATTTTTTTCATTATATTCATGCACTTAACCCAAAAAAAGAAACTTACACCTGGAAATTACATTCCCCTATGACTAACAATGCGTGAGTTGTATCCCCAAATTTTGGGTTTCACACACTTTTTCCTATATAATATGAAGGCTAAGGCCCCTTCCCCCAACAGCCTTAAAAAAGCCTTGAATGGTAAAAACAATGAACCTTTAAGCTATTTTCCGTTTAAGAAAGTCCCTTCTTAAAGAAAATCCAGTTGAAGCAGAAAGTGTTGTCTCTGATAAGCCTGTGTGGACTAAACAGGCTAATATGGGATGACACTTTAGGCTCATGCATTAAGCCCCGTTTTCCCAGAGTGCAGCTCAAATGTTCATTTACATGTTACAGAGTACCGCAAGAAGCTGCTGTTTGTGAATGCGCCCCGATAAAGGAGATTGAGGCAAAGAAGCTGAAGGCAGCGGGGGGAAAAGAGAAGAAATCAGGAGGAAATCGCCATAGGCGATAACTGAATATAAGATTTTTTAAACCATTGGATAGGTTTGTTAGTCACCTATCTTAGGAAAAATACTTACAGATACATTGAAGTTCAAATAACTAGTGTTAGGTCTTATTTAAATAAGAAGAATTTTGGTTTTTGAACCTATTTAATGAAGCAAATGATTTTACTTTTGTTAAACATGTGTGGCAGTGAACTATTGTCTGCATGTTAACCTTATTTAAGTATTGGCTGTTGTTCTTGGGGTGTATTTATAATTTGAGGACTTATTTTACCTAATGGACAATTTATTTTAATTGAGTGAACAACATATAAAACTTGTCAAAACTATTGAAAGCCCCCATAAGAATTTCATTGTTTTGTAGTGACCACTATGTCTGCTCGTGACACTGTCGGTCTGACATGTGAGAGTGCAGTTGAAGTAAAATGATTCATCAATCATCACTTATGAAAAATTTCAATCTTTGGGATTAGTTTTTGTCTATATGCTACCTTTGACTGACAAAAAAACCAACATCAACAATGTTGTTTTTTTTTAATTTGAACAACTCGTCATCGTGATTGGGAGGCATGTGTCATTTTAATTCATCATTATGTAATGTCGGGTAATTGGACATTTCACAAGTATTTGTATATTGTGTATGCACAACAAATATAAATTGTGTCAACAAATTATGTGTTAGTTCACCATTAGTTATCATTGAAAATAAAACCTTAAAAAAGCTGCAGAGTTGTTGTTGATAGCAGTAAAGACAAAGGCTATTCACGCACATAAATATATATTTGTATGCCCCCTTATTTTGCCATAAACTGTGCAGTAAAAAGTGCAAAACCAATAAAAAATACGTGTTATTAATATGTTTTAATGTGTTTTATATCTAAAAAGGCATTCACATAGATAAAAATAACTTATAAATGGCCAAAATAGCTGGTTAAATGCAAATGTCAGTTGTTTGCTGGCAATGAACCAGATTTTTGGCAGAAAAAACAGCAGAAAAATTCACCTATTTTTTTACGTGTTTTAAAAAAATCATAAAAAATCTATTTTTCATCCTAATAAAAAAAGAAAGACATCATTATGTTTGTTTTAAGTAGTATAACATCAATGCCAAATATCATTCAAATATTCCCATTTAAAAAAAATCATTGCCTCTTGCTACTCTTAACCCATTTATGCCTGGCGTCCTGAAAAAAGGACATTGCAAACAGCGTAGACCCAGATGAGACGCCGCATCATGTGGCGTCTCATCTGGGTCTACGCTGTTTGCTTAAAGGAATTGTAGTAAGTATTATTCTAAATATAGAAATAAATATATCGTTGAGTGACCCGAATTGACGCTGCCCTAATTCGACGCATTTTTGTTTTGCCTCTGTTTGATACATAAGCGACATCCGTTGACGTCATACAATAGCACATAGTACACTTCACACAATTTACTATAGTTGTTGTTTGTTATGTGGAAAATAGCGGATTAAAAGGTAAGATATGGTTGATTGGTTTGCAATTGATGGATTTTTATGTATTTTACTTAATGCACATTTTTTGAACACTTTACACCCAATTGTCTTTGTAAAAAGACCGTGGGATAATGCATCGGTTTCGTCTGCAAAAGTTCATTATTTCATTCATAAGTCATGTGACTGCCATTTGACAAAACATCGTATAAATAGATTAATTTTCACTATGAAAAAGGTGAAATCCGGATATGTTTTTTGGTTATGCTGTAATACAATTTTAACTACATGTAGCAAGTGTTTATGTTGGTAATTGCATATTATATTTAGTACTTATTTTCATTTACTTAATTATAATTGTAGGTTCCACAAAAGAACTTTAGGTTATATTCACCTTCTTCCATAAAAACAGCTTATTACAAGGGGTTGATGAGAAGGCCCCCTATTAGGCCACTGCCAGAAAGTATGGCATCCCAAAATTAAAAACCTTATAGAGGGATTTCAGGAAAGGGAGATTTTTACCCTAACACCGTCACGTCCGCCATATTAGAGGCAGTCTTGCAATTTTCAAAGCGTTGTTTTGTTGTCGATAAACAAATACAAATAAAGAGAGTTATATGTTGCGTTAAAATATGTAAATGATGGCAAAATCGAAAGAAAATATGCAGAAATCGATTGCTTACAAAGATGGACTGACTAATGATGAAAAACAGCGATATGAAGGGAAATTATCGATTGTCGGTGGACTTGATCCGTACGAAGAAAAATTGAGTTGGACACAAGATGTTAATGTGTTGCCGACAATAGCGTATCCAGACATAGTGAATTATTTATTATTCACACCAAGCCCATACACCAAGGATGATTTAAAAGCTTACAAGTCTTTAGAGGCTTACAACCAGTTTGTGTGCGGATGGGTCCGTGATAAAGTCGGGATTGTACATGGACAGCATGTGATTGTAATGGCAAAGGTATTTATTGTTTTGAACTTACAATCTTAATTTCTACATTTTTCAAAATAAACTTTCTTTCATGTCAATAATGACTCTTTGTTGGTGATTTAAGCATTTGCTGAAGTGCCACAGTAGTCTGCTTGGAAAAGTGTTGATCGATGACTGCCTTTAAACTTTACACACACAAAAACATTCTGACACGTTTATGCCCTGAATGGTCTAACATCCTTCTTGGTTACATGATTGGGCATGGATATTCTTTCCAAACGTGCATAATATCACGGCGATGTACTCAAAATTATTAGCTTCTTATTAACTATATCGCTATATTATAATATGTACATGAATGTGTTGTAAATTCCAGGTTCTCCACTCACAGAGAATGCGGGAGAAGCCTTTAAGACCCTGGATTATCGCCACTAAAGACGGGAACATTGTTTCTTGCCACTGCAACTGCATGGCTGGACTGGGCGAGGCACGTACACATGTGGCGTCACTTCTATTCGCCATTGAAGCTACAGTTAAAGTATGTGACGCGAAAACTGTGACCGAGTCTAAGGCTTACTGGCTTTTGCCATCAGATTGCAAGTCTGTGTCATATCAGGAGGTGAGGGACATTGACTTTGTGTCAGCAAAAACAGCAAAGAAGCAGTTAGATCAAAAACTAGAATCTTTGTGTGCCTCAACATCAGAGGCCCCACTCAAAAAGTCAAGAAATGTGCCTGAAGCTTTTGCCGAACAATTGAGCAAATTAAACTCTAAACCAGCCATATTATCACTTGTTCCCCCCTTTGCCCAGAAGTATGTGCCAAAGTCAGACACTGATGATTTCCCTACAGTGTTGACCGAACTTAAAAACGAAAAAGTAATTGGAGCGTGTTATACGGATGTTTTGCATGCTTGTGCCAACATTGAAATAAAGTGTTCTACCCAACAAGCCGGAAATGTGGAAGAACAAACCAAAAAACAGGCGAATTCAGTTATGTGGCATCGTTTTAGGGCAGGGCGGGTTACAGCGTCAAACGCAAAAGCTGTTGTAAAGACCAATAAATCTGACCCTTCGCAAAGCCTGGTGAAATCGATATGCTACCCAGACTCAAATGGCTTTACCTCTTTGGCGACAAAATGGGGGCGCGACAATGAAAAACGGGCACGAGATGTGTTTATGAATGAAATAGGACCAGTTCATGATAACAGCATGATAACGGACAGTGGTCTTGTGATTAGTCAGACACACCCATTTATTGGGGCATCGCCAGACGGCGTATTCACGTGTGATTGTTGCGGGGCTGCGTGCATTGAAATCAAATGCCCATACAGTATACGCAGTGAGGAACTCAATAGTGAGACATGTGATTTCTTAAAAGAGACAGATGGACAACTTCATTTAGACAAAAATCATCAGTACTATTACCAGATCCAGACGCAGATGGGTGTGACTCGCATGGAAAGGTGCTTTTTTGTTGTGTGGACGGAGAGAAACTGTCACATAGAAGCAGTGATGTTTGACGAGGGTTTGTGGCAGACTATTTGTGAAGAAACAGAAAAATTCTTTAAATCGGCAATACTGCCAGAATTAGTTGGGAAGTTTTACACGACATTACCAGGATCTGTCTTAAAGTCAGTTGATGTGAACAAGAAAGTAGTGACTGACAGTCTAAATTGTTACCCCACCAATGTGAGTGATGAAACTTTATACTGTCTTTGTAGTCAGGTGGAACACGGTGAGATGATAGCGTGTGATAACACTGAATGTAAAATTGAATGGTTTCACTACAGGTGTGTTAAAATAGAGAAACCACCAAAGGGCAAATGGTACTGCCCTGACTGTCGCAGATTACCGGCATTCAAAAGGAAGCGGATTGTGTAATAAGTTGTAACCTACTGTAGGAGGAGTATGGCATTTAAACTTTAAGTGATTTTGTAAGAAAAGTTCATGTGTAAATATTTGTAAATGCTGTTTTGTATATATTTTGTATATATAATATTACTGTTCAGTTGTCGATTAAAAAAATTCAATAACTATGAGGGAAATTAAAACACATTCAATTAGAAGGGTTTAACTTGATGTACTTTATTAAAACCATAACTGTTTTGCTCATTACCTGTATATCATTGTATATTTTGTAAATGTTTTGTATATATTGTAAGCTTTCAAGATTAATAAAATGTACATATATTGTATACAACACTGATGATCTAATGAGACGCGGACGCGTTCTGAGCAAACTGGGCTTTATGCATGTACTTAAAGTGTCGTCTCAGATCAGACTGTTCAGTCTGCACAGGCTTATTCGCGAAGGCCTTTTTCTAATTTATGACAGTTGCTGTTAAAATGAAGTCTCTTCTTAGCAAACATCCAATTGAGGAAGACAGTGTCATCCCTTATTCGCCAGTGCAGACTGCACAGGCTAATCTGGGGCGACACTACGCACATGCACTATACCTAGTTTTCTCAGAACATGACTCAAATAATAAGATAGTACAATCAAACATTAGAGCAATATTCTAAAACATGTTTGAAACCTCAATATCGGATATTGTACAATGTACAGTACACGTTTCCTGAATTAATTGCAATAATGTTTACTAACATGATTTGGGTTGAATATTTGCCACACATTTATATGTACAGTATTTATTTATGAAAAATTGATACGGTTAAACCTCTAAATATTAAAATCTTTGTTGCTCTTCTAATGGTTTTTATTTTGATTATTCTCAATACATGTATGTATATATGCATTCAATAAATATTTATGTTCCTTTCATAGTGTAATATTGATTAGGCCACGACTTTTATATTTCTTGGTTTACAAAACCGCCGACCCTAATTTTTGGAAAATGGGAAAAAAAATAAAATCGGAAAATCGTCTTTTTTTAAAATATTTTATTCCCGACCGCACTGCAAAACGAGCGAAACGAGAAAAAAAACGATCCGGTTTGAGTACGGTTGCGAATAAAATCAAGTAAGTACAATCAACCATTGGTTCACATATATTGCAGAGATCGGGATATTTTTCAATGTGACACATTATGTACCAGTCCTTTTATGGGCACTTCTCAAAATTTATTTCGGGTAAAAATTACAGACAATAAGAAAATCAGCGTCAGTCAAATGTCGACCCCATCAAAATTTATTTCCGTGTCTGTGACGCAACTATATTGTTTAACATGTTAATTATATTAAACAAACCCGATAGTATTTGATAATTAGTATAAATAATCCAATAAAACACTGCCATTATTTACGATATATGTGTTTAGGAATTTTGTAAACACGTCCGCCATAGTTTATAGGAACTGTACAGAAAGTTTGGAAATCGGAACAAATCGGTATATCTCGGAAAATCATTGATAAATGTATTTGTCGTTTCAATGCTTAGGGCCGAGTAATTTCGGCAAATCGGAACTCAACTTGTGTAAAACAATAGCTCAATTAACCGTTAAACTCCGCCTCCGTTCTCTGCAAAAGATTCGAAGGCGGAGCTATGCACGTGCTTTTATTAAATTGGAGGATTGCAATTGAGAAACAAACACACGATTGGTTCGGCATGTTCATTGCTAGACAAAGGAAGCCATTTTTTTCGGCGCGAAATTTGTCGCTTAATTGCTTCCGACAGAAAGCGGCTTTCCTTTGATGACGTCAAACTGTCAATTCACACAGACTGCACATTTTCGGAAGACTTTAACTGACTCCTTGCTTACAATTCCAGTAAAAAAAAACACTTGCTAACATTAAACTTTGGATTAAATTATCAAAATAAAGCAAAAGCGAAGTTGACAAATATGATTGAATTAATTCGCGTCAGTTCAAATAAGACGTTTTGCGTTGTAAATCAACGAGTTTTCATGACAACAACAACTTTGACAAACATTACCGCGACGACGCATGGATCGATCTACCTCGATTTTTTTTCATGTACGATCTCATAAGTCGAGTAAGAGCAAACACATACCGGGTAATTTGTGTATGAGTAGTTTATCTTATATAAGATTTATGCAACGGGCATCGCATTGCGTAATGGTGCGCATCCAATTTTGGAAATGAAGCGCAGTTTTTCGTTTTAATGGGAGAAGAACGCATGTCATGTAATGGAGTGTTTAAAATTGCCTGATGTTACATAAGGTGCTGTTAGGACTCATTTCATTTGAAGATATAGATGTGTTTCATTGCATAATTTGATTTTTTGTCTCTGTGTTAAGGTTATAAAAGATATGTTGTCTTTGTTCTGATGTTATTAGTATTAACTTTTTTTTCCAATGATGTTTTTTTTTTTTTTTTTTTTTCGACCGCCCGATGGACCATTTTCAAAATAATTTTTGTAAACCAATAAAAAAAAGTCGTGGCCTTACTCTTGCTCTTATAAATGAGAATCAGTCCATATAAACAATCAATGAGAAGCATTTCACTCAAAACAAACAACTGAGTCATTCATGTTAACTAGAGAACAACAGACATGAGCTATTTTGTCGATCACTGTTACTACACCCGCTTGTCCGGAATTAAGAAAACTGATAGGAATTGTTCCGTTCAAAAATGTGTATTTTTGTCTGACAGTCCCAATAACACGTTCCACGTGTATACGTAAATTAGCCAATTTTCTTGTGGTTTCCAAATCAACCGGAGAAAGCTGGTCTCTCCCCTTTGTGAAAGCAGGGATATTCACTTGGGCACACATTATTCCTACACTGTCTCGTATATCGAACCCTCTGTCGGCTAATATAAGATCACCAGGTAATAACTTATCAAGAAAGCCGCTGTGCTCTGTAATATATTTATCGCTAACTCTTCCGCCCCAAGCTTTAGATATGAAAGAAACAGTTCCTTGTGGTGTGATACCTATAAGAAATTTGATGGTGTTATGATGTTTGTATGAGGACCAGGTTTCTGCACGCGCTTTCAGATTAGATGGTCGCTCTATGTTTACTTCAAAACAATCTATGATAACAGCACATTTACGTCCAAAGTTTTTTCGAAACTGCATTGGCATTGTCAACTGTAATGACTCGCGGTCTGGCCAATGAACGAATGGTTTCATCCGTAAATACATCACATCAATAACACTTGAAAATATCCTAGAGACAGAAGCCTTCGAAATGTCGAAATCGTACGACAAGAAAAGCACTGATAAATTCAGTCTTAACCGCATGAGTGTGAGAACTAGACATCTAAATTTGTCCAAAACATCCATGTTTTGCAAGAATGGCTCAAGGTAATTAAACAGTGTCATAAGTAAAGCAAATGTGGCAAGTCCAGTCAGGTTTTTAACTTTCTCATCGTTGTCTTCAAAGTCTTTTGGTGAAAACCTGCGGTCATTTTTCTCACAGTTTTTCCGTAATGTTTCATTTTCCTGTCTAAGAGCATTAATTTCACTGTCCATGGCACGAAGGTAGTTTCCATCCATTTCAGTCTGACATGACATGTCCTTATCGTCTTCGTCTGTCTGTTCAGACACAGAGACGTCGGGCTCTTTCGTAGTTTCAGCGAAAAGCTCCAGTTTGCGACGCTTCCTCTCTTTCATTCGGTTATACCGGCTGATACTAGGCGTAGTCCCTGTCTCAACCAACACATCTTCATGTTCTTGATTTCCTCCGAGACGTAATGTAGGACACCAATCTGGGTTGTTACGGTCATACAGCCCTGCTTTTTTCCCTGAAAAGATGAATAGTTGTGTAATAATTATAATCTGTAAGCACATATATGCATTCCTTTTCATGAAACATTTGTATAATACAGTTTGCTAAAACACGTCATCACTAATTTCATAGCTTTATGTTTGGCAAATGTGGGTGGGGTATGGCACAAAAACATGTAATTTATGTAGCTTTGTTATTTTATTAACATGTATATTTCCTAACAAAGAAAATAATTCGCACTTACCGCTTAAAAAATGGACTGAACACACCCTGACATTATCCAGATTTTTATTTTCGAAGTTCTGGTTAATTTTGGCTACTGTAACCATTCACGACGCCGGTCCTCGCTCAGTTTCTCACATTCAGAGCCTTGATTTTTTATCTGGATCTCTGGATCTGGATGTGTACGTCGAAGAAACCAATTCTGGCTTTAACTCGACGGTGGTGGAGTGCGCGATAGATGCACTATTGCTGTTTAAATACACTGTCTTTGAAAATGTCTATAGTTGACGAGTTCACAATGCCATCACTAAGTTTATTCCAGTCAATCACAGTTTTTACAAAGAATGAATTTTTAAAAAGAATAGTTTTTGATGGAATAGTTTCAAAACACTTGGAGTTATTGTTCACAAAGTTACACACAATGTTTTGGTGAATATAGCCCTCGTATTGTTTAGCCCTTATAGACCAATTCATTGTTATTGTTTTGATTCCGAATTTTCGCGCATGCGCGATGCGCTGGTAGGCAAAAGCACTGGGTACAGTTACGATAAACATTATGTCGTATAGATAATGGCACGTGTTTAGTCAATATATCGAAAACATTAACAACAACATCGTAACACCTAAATACTATTAAAGATATTGCATTTTTAATGTCAATATTGTTTAATTAATACATGTATTCTTATCTATAAAAAAATATATACTCGTTAGTCATTAGCATCAAGGTAAATGTGGTCTGAAGACTAAACACCGACAATATCACAAAACAAAGCTATGCATTAGCCGTTTTATTTCTTGCAGAAGGATTTCAAAAATTACAAAAAATAATAATGCACCCCATTATATTATTATAATTATCAATTATATGAGTATGAAAGTGTGATAAAAAAATATGAGTGAAAGAACAGGGGTGCATTAAAATCTGACACTGTACAACAAAACCCTATTAAAAGCGAAGTGCATGACAGTATTTAAATGTTCATTTTCTTTTAAATTGGATGATTTGTTTTTCGGGTGAATAACACTATAGATGAATCGTAACATACAACTGAAAAACACAACTTCACATGATGCAAATTAACCTGTGAATTCATGTATATTGAAATTTCTTAACTAGTGTATATGAGTGACAAATATCTTACATTTTATAATATATATCTATATTGCTTTTTATTTTTCGTAAATATTATTTACCCCGGTAGTCATACGTAATTTCTTGTTTTCATGATGTCGTTTGTGCATGGCCGTAACATTCAATCTTCAAACGGAATGACGTAGTTTTAATGAACCGGTACCCGCTATATACGTTTAATGATTATATGTACATTTACCAATTATTAAATACGTTTTGTTATAAATTACCGGTAAACAGGCTAGTATCTTCACAGCGTACAGTTTCTAATTACTGGACAAATTACTTTATATTTTTTTACGATATGTAGCATATCTAATTGAACAGTTGAACTTTAGCGGTATATTACTCAACCCCAAATAACTGCTCAATACTACTAGAAAGAGAAGACATGGTGGTATCATCAATTGTGATTAATGACCAAACTTTCATATACCACCTGTGGTCAGGGACCTATTGTTTGTATAGGTCCCTGCTGTAGTTTATGACACTTTGCTGTTAGTTAAGTAGGGACAATATCTGATCAAAACGAGATAATCGGCTTGTGTCGAACAAAGGGGACAATTAAACACCGGAATACAAAGGCTAACACGATTTTAAGATTGATGCAAACAATCAAATCAAACCAATTAAATTAAATTAATTTATTTAATGTGTCAAAGTGTAAGTTTTCCTAGACAGACAGACAAGACTTTTTTTAGTAATTTCCTTTTTTATTTATATCGTCAACATAATATATTTTGTATATAAAATATTATGTTTAAAAATACACAAAAGTAGTATATATGTTGTCTTTTTTCCCGATATAAGTTATGGTACATAGCATCTATAAAGACTATGGATGGTGTGAAAAATATGTTATAAACAGTTTCAATTTCGATATATATTTTATTATATTATTTTTTATATTTATACAAGGGAAAAAGTGTATACATGTTGCTTTAAGCAAAGTGAAACTATGTCACAAAGTATATTTACTTTTTTTATGGTAGGTGTACCCATTGAGCATAAAACCCGCACAACGAATATACAATATATGTAATTTATTTTGTGTAGTCGCGATTTATTCTCTTGTTAAATTATATTATTAAAAAGACACAAGAAAATCAATTTATGGTGTTGTTTTTTTCCTGTTTGCATTTAAAAATACAATATTTTGCCAATAATACTACCGAGTTTATAATGTGTGCATTGATGTAATCAGCTATAGTCAGATTACAGAATGATATAATTGCAAAATTTAGTTCAATGTTTTGGAAGACTTTTTTTAGTTGACTTGCACAATGTACCTCGTCAACATCACAGTCATGTGGTTGATATTGATACGCGCCAGAAAACACATTTTAACAAACACGAGTATGGATAAATCAAATGTATATTGGGGTACATAAGATGAACAACTGGTAAATTACGTTATACGATTTAACAAATTTGATCTGATACTCAAAGATTCCTTAACACATAAACAACGTGTTATTAGTTCAGAGCCTGTTCTTTAGTTGCAGCAATTGTTCATACTTAATAACAGATGGATTATGGATTATCATAGTGGTAAGTTAATATATGCTGTGTGCATGGAATCGATCTATTTGTTGTTTGTTTTCATTCTTATTTGTTTTAGTACAGTACAACAACTTTTGGGATGTTTAAATCTAAAATCTAAAAATGATCGTATACATATCAAAATATATTAAATAATGTATTTAATATAGATATAGAGCGTGACAATAAATATCATGCTCGATATCTCCCCTTTGATCGTGTCTTTCTTTTGCCTACCAGAGTGGGTTGATGTTATGTGCAGACGTGCATAACAGATCGTATAGAGCAGACTGTCATTGAGTGTATATCCCAGTGTGTATGCGTCATCAGAAATTGAGTATTTTCAGTTTGCATGCAGGTGTACTCTCCGGAACAGATCTATATAGATGCCGACTACAACTATTAATTGTATGAATTTTATTTAATTAACATTTAATAAACATTATTTGTCTGCTTATGGTATGATGTTTATTTAATAAACTATATTTATATACATCCGTACAATCTTCAGATGTTTCAATATGTTTTTAAATTGCAATTGATAACAAATGAAGCCCTGAATCTGCACCCAGTTGACATTCCCGTATTCTTATACGGTATCTATGCTATATTAAAAGATATTATTAAACTAATGCTTATACAGGCTTTATTCCATTAAATGCGATATGAACACTTTATTTACGTCTAAACAATCGAAGAAGATTCTTTGAATTATATGTGGTTGATTTCGACGGAAAACTATTGCAGCCCTATCAATCTGCATGTGTTCCGACAGCATTGAAGATTTATAAGTGTTTTATCCCGTATGCCATAATCTCTTAATTGCATTCAAAATGTAGTGAGTCCCTAATCATCTGCGTCCAGGTCCAAAATCTGAGCAGGTTCCGATTTTGGTTTCATGCGACGGATAACTACTTAAGCCCGAACAATCTGCATGCGTCCGATAAACTTTACAAGGCATATCTCAGGTTTTTATATGTGAATAATTTGCGAAAGAAAAATAATAAAGCCCTATAAATCTGCTGGCGTTTCGACAACATACACATGGCATTTCTAAGATTCTTATAAAGTTTACTTGCGACGGACAACCAATGAAACCCTATAAATCTGCATGCGTTTCAACGCATCCTATCAGATTCTTATATGGATCTAATTTCAACGGGGAACTTGTGATACCCTATTAATCCTTATGCATGCCAACAACCTTCACAGTGTATTTCACAGGTTTTTATATGGATTTTAAATTCGACGGAAAACTATTAATCTGCATGCGTTACGACAGCACTCACAGGGCGCGTATACGGTAACAATTGGGGATTGTATGGGATTTTTCCATATACATTTGCACTCAGTCGACACGAACATCTTAATTTATGGCATTAAATAAGTAATGCAACCCTTATCCATGTGCGTTCTTATACTGCTTTAATTGCGACTAAAGTATTTTTATTTTTATTAAAATCGCGATCCATGTAATGGAAATTAAACATGCAAGAGTAAGTGTAAAATGTATTCAGTTGTGACGTAAAACAGTCCGTGAACAACCTTAGTTTGATGGCATACGCACGATGTAATCCAGGGGTTCCGCTGTCGATCGCCATTGGCGCCAAATGGCGCTAAATTTTTATAATGTGGCTCCAATTTTTTAAAAGTGGCGAATTTAAAAAAAATCGGTAAAATCCTATCCGAAAATGTACTGCGAGTCGAAAGCACGCGACCGAGCATTAGCGGCCAGCGTCTGTCAGTTGTAAATATTGATTTACGACGATGTAAGCGACCTACAGTGCATGGTGCATTAGAAATCACCGAAGCGTGTAAGTGTTACAAACGGTGTTTTTACTGCTATTGTCAAGTTTTATGGGGTTATTATCGGATTAACGGCTCCTTTATGATATTGAGCAATAAGTTAAGTAACACGGGGACAAACTGTCACGACGATCAATAATTATAACGATTATTAGGGCCGCTATTTCTTTGTTAAAATCAAAACCATGGGGCTGGCAAAAGCATTTAATTTCTCCACATCAACTAATAAAAACTTGTTTCAACATGTATTTGTGAGCATTTCTGTTTAATAGATTCATTATTGTAATGTTCTGGGAAGGATATAAATTGATTAAGATAACAACAATTTTTTAATTAAATATAAAACATTCACTCGATGTACTATATTTCGGATATGTTAAATTCGGACATTTAAAGATAGGGACATTTATGTGTTGGTTTGATGTTGATAGTTTGTAAAAATATGTTTTATGCTATTTCAGGCACCTAGAATGGATGGTGGTAATTATCTGGGCCTTTCTGTCAGGAAAAAGGCGTGAACAACAGTCATTTAATTGAACCTGGAAATCATCCACCACTAACAGAAAACTTGTTAACAACAGAAGCTGATGTATATCATGTCCAAATGACCAAATATAACTGTTAAACACTTTGAAGTGAGATGCTTTATTTTCTGATTCCCTTTCAAATGATGAACATTGGTGTGATTTTATGTTTAAATAATTAATTTCGAAACATTTATGCAGCATACTGTTTAATACATTGATGTTAACATTATTATATTATTTTGGTTATCTGTGTTGTTTATCAAGTTGAAAAAAATGTTATTTATATACAAATAAAGCTTATTAAGACTTATGAAGGTATGACTTATGAAGGTACTTATTGTTTTATTTATGAAATAACATACTTTTAAAAGTGATAATATAGTCAATGACATTAATGTAGTAAGGTTTCTTAAAATGTTCTTATTAATAAGGTGGAATAACCGCCAGTATTCACGCCGCGAAAAAGTGGCGACAACTTTTTTTGGGCCAGTGGAACCCCTGTAATCGTTGTCTATACGCAGATTAATAGACGTTCATAAGTTCCACAACGCTTTTTAATACGTCTCAAGCCATGCGAAAATTGTATGGACGCAGATAAATATAATGTTATTAGTTATTTAATACAATTACTAGCGAATAAGCCACCTTAATATATCGACTCGATGCACATTGATATGGTTCCTTTAGCTCTGTAATGCAAGTAAGACCGTAAATATGCGCATGTGAATGTTAACTTGGTGCAGATCAACAGATACTTATCATTATTAAAGCTGAATGTGGCAAAGTCCCGGTCAACCCCGAACAAGCTACGGTTTATCCCGGTGAAGCCCCTGCAGAGCCCAGGTTGTCGCCGGTAATGGCCAGGTGGAGCCCCGGTAAAAGCCGGCAGCGTTCCGGCAAAGCCCCGGTCTACCGTAACTCCGCCGAGACTCACCGGGGCTATCCTGGCAACAGACCCCGGCAGAGCTACGGCAACGCCCCGGTTTAATCGCGGTCGTCGCCGGTAATGACCAGGCGGAGCCCCGGTGAATGCCGGTGGCGTCCCGGCGGAGTGCCGGTTTACCAATGAACCTGGCTATACCGGGACTCTGCCGGCATTCACCAGGGCTCCACCTGGGCACCACCGGCGACAACCGGGGCGTTGCTGTAGCTCTGCCGGGGTCTGTATGGGCCCCGGTGGAGCAACGGTGCCGTCCGGGTTGTTCCCGGTGCCGTCCCGGTTGTTCCCGGTGCCGCGCCGGTCGATGCCGGTCCTTCACGGTAACTACCGGTTCATCCCACAGGTATTAAACATTTTAATACTTACCCGGTGGAGCGTGGAGCCCCAGTTGTCCCCGGTCGTCCCTGGTTCATACCTGTCGTCCCCGGTTCATCCCGGTAGAGCCCCGGTTCATCCCGGTAGAGCCCCGGTTCATCCCGGTAGAGCCCCGGTTCATCCCGGTAGATCCCGGATCACGCACCGGGGCTCCACCGGCATCATAGTGAGAGTGGGCCTTAAGACCGTATACGCGCATTTCAATGTACACAGATCAATAGGCAACAATCTTGTATAATCCAGAATTAAATCGTATAAGCACGATGTGAAAGTTATCTGGATACAGATTTATAGGTGCTCATTTGTTCCCCAACGCTATACCACGCGTATAAAACTTGCGAAGATCGTATAGAAGCATGTAAATAGAAGTTACACTATGCACTATAAATCTGTATTCAGAACTCAATCTGTTGTGCACGTCTACATCTAACGCTTACATGCAAATAGAAGTTACACAATCTGCACTATAAATCTGTATTCAGAACTCAATCTTTTTTTTCTAACGCTATTATAAACCACAAATTATTGACGCAGACGAATAGGGTTTCATCATAATCTGCACTAAAAATCTGCATTACAAATTCTAATAGTGCCGCAAAATATACACCTCCCACTGTCCATCACGTGATACACAATCTGCACAAAAAAATCTGTTTTCTGAATTCAAACTGTTATGCGCGTCTGCATATAACACTAACCACCAGAGTGGCGCGGATAAAAACACGCAGGTGCGCGTGACGTCACGCGTGAATTGGTCTATAGTACGTTTAGGCCTTAGTGGCTTAAGGTATCGTTCAATGGGAATGGCCGGTACGTGCCCTTCCACCACCTTGTACAATAGTGTCAACCTTTGGGCGCGCCGTCTGTCTTGGAGTGGTGGGAGTTCCAGCGTTTGGAGCATTTCGGTCACACAGCCAGGCTGTCTGGAGCGGTAGTCTCTGGTTATGAACCTTGCAGCTGATCGCTGGATACCCTCTAGGCGGTCAATGTCAGATTGGTGAAAAGGATCCCAAATTTATCACTGCTGGAAGTCTATAGAAATTCAAGTCCTTTTCACGGTCCTTTCTATTCGAACAACCAATAATTGCACATTTCAAAACCATTTTGTCGATATGTATCACATAAAATCAGAAAGTTAAATCAGCTTTTGTGTCTGTTCATTCAGCGTATCGCATTATCGGTTTATCAGCTAGCCTCCGAAATGGCGGACATCCGGTGAATTACGTAATCGGAAATCCCTCTATTTGATTTAATTAATTTCAGTTCCATATTGCTTTTACAGTGATACAAATTAAGTACAACAATCATAAGTTAATATTTTATGCATTCAGTCTCCACATGAGTTATATTTACATTGAAATCAGGTAACCAATCAGATGCGTCGTTTTAGGGCACTCTCAACAAATATGGCCGCCGTTACATAGACTTGGGTCATTTCGTTTTTAAACGAATTTTTGTTGATAACACAATCAATTGAATTTAAACTGTGTAAATAAAAGGTAAATGTGTCATGAAATATCAAAATTAATTACAAAAATTCCTATATTGAGTAACAAAAGTTCAACAAACTGCTTGTATGCGTCGAAATTGGGCACTCGAGGATACTAGACATGCCTAATTTTGGAAATAAATTGATCCAATTTACAAGGATGGGAGAGTCCACTGGGCATAAATGGGTTAATGAAAACATCAGTACAGTCTTCAAATTAGCCTATAAGCCCGAAGCCCGAGTTGATTATTGGGCCAGTCGGTCGATCCTAAATGCTTATAAAATAGCCCGACCGGTCGATTAAATATTTGAGCGTAAAATTGTAAACAAACTGAAAAACTGAAACTACTATCATATCAATAACCTGATTTATAAGCCTTTATAAGAGGCACGATTAAATTTGCTAATTCAATGCCTAAAATGACGTTATACGTGTTAAAGAATTGCATGAACACATGCGGCCAACATTTTCTAAACTGTCGTGTAAATATCCAAGTATGTTGCTATTTAAAGTAATGATGCAATTGACGCCCAATGGAGATGGGGTTATTCAAACTGAACATGCGTAGATCATGTTCTGGGATGTTCGCGCATAGACACTTCGTAATGTTTTAAAATAATGACCAATCTAGAAGCGTATTTAATTTTAGAAGCGTTATCCGAAAATGTATTTATAATTCATGAAATATGGACGAAGTAATTTTTCAATAAAAAATAACAGAGTCTGTAAAGGGATATTGTACGCATTTGGTTAAAAACAAATTGATCCTTATTACAGTTAGATTTCCATGTGCTTTAATCAATTATTCTTGCGTATTAGAAGACGTTTTTTTCAACTTATTATTAATAATTGTAGTACTTTCTCTTATTCTGTAAGCTTGTTCTGCTACCTGACCTACTTTGCTACTTATAATCTGTTTACGAATGTACAATACTTTTCACGGTTGACACATGCTTATCAAAACATCGGGAGTAAATTAAAGAAGCAGACATTGTCACTTGGTAGATTGGGCAATTAACACACCCAGTGGCCTTTTGTTCTTAAGCCACATGCCGACAATTCAGAAATTCACAGGTGATTGTCATTGTAATAATAAGATAATAATCTGTTATTTTAATAGGTTGATGTATATTTCAAGTTCTTCGGATATTTTTTAAACATGATAATAATTGAATTTGCTTTAAAATAAAACCAAACACCGTTCAAACTGACTAATGGAATCATTGAATGAGAACATGTGTAATTATAAAGTAACAATAAGCAGCATAATTACCTGGTGCATTTTGTATAAAATGCATTTCAAAAGGAAACAGAATACCATTTATTATTGTAATCACATGCATCTGTTTTTACTAATGGAAGTAGATTTTCTGATTGTTAATAACTATTTTGGTGTTCCTGGCCAATAAAGTCATTCAATTTATATTGACCTCTTTGGGCTATTGAACATGTCTTCCGGCTATTCAAAATTCCATCTTATTAGCCCGAAGGGCTATTTGGCTTAAATATTTAGTGTGAAGACTGTCAGTGACAAGATTGAAAAACATATATGTTTCATACGTCAATCTATAGTTTTATGTGTATTCTTGGACATAACAACAAAAACTGCATTAAAATCGGAATAAATGTTTTGTCAAAAATACTGGCGAGACTATAGTAGGTTTTGGCGTGACGTCACAAGAGGAGTTTTCCGTTACTAAAAAATAGATTGGCCGTCACATTCTCGATTGCGGCCATTTACATTGTATCAGAGTAAAGGTCATCGGAAGACAAAATACTGAATATTTCACAAAACAAAACTATAAATATCGGTATTCTTTCTTAAAGTTAGACTTTAATAAATGATATTTCAAAAATAATAAAACATATAATAATTTGAATATAATTATAAGTGGTGTGGATGCGATAGTGTTATTTTTCATCAGCGATCGAAATTTAGTGTAAGAGATGCATTGAATCAGTTATAAAACAAAGCCCTAGTACAGCGCAATACATTACAATTTTTAAATGTAGTTTTAATTTTCTTTTACATTGAATGAAATTTGGTTTCGTTTACATTGAATGAAAATATTAATAAATTTTAGCATTCAGATGGAAAAAAAAACACCTGCATATTTTGCTAATTGAACTGTCTTCGCATGTACATGTAAAAGTCTTTACTAGTGATAATGAGCAATACAAATCTAGCATTTAATGATCCCATAAATCTATACATTTAATTTATTTTATGCAAGGTCTTAATATCCCTAAATGATCAAACTTGATTTCTTTTTTCAATGATGATGTTTCGAACACTGCAGTAACGCACGATCTTTACACGTTATAGCGGAGTTTACATTTGCAGGTACCCGTTAAATACGTTATTGTGTAGCAGTACATGTGTACAATATTTTTAATTTATCGTTTTAAACACTTTTTTGTTGTGATTAAACTGGCTTATATAAATACACTTTATAGTTCCTGTTAAACCATTTCGGAAAAATGTCTATTTTTTAAAATTATGTGCAAATATTTTATTAAAGCAACTGTTAAGTATATGGCTTAAATGACTACTCAATATGCCAAGAGATGACATTGAGGTATCATAAATTGTGTTTAATGACCTACCCCATGCCAGTATAGGTCCCTGGGTTTATGACACCCTGTTTTCTTAGTAATTGTCTGAACAGTATTCGATCATATCGAGATAATTGGTTTGTGATGAACAAAGGCGCATTTAAACACTGGGTTTAAAATGCTGAGACAAAGAGTGTCAGAATTGGTGTAAACAATTAAATAAAGACAATAACATTTATCAAGAGGATTTAGTTAATCTGTAACATGGTAAGTTTTTACAGACATATGAAATAGGTACCCCCAGTTTCTATATGTTAATTACATAAAATCAATCTATTTGTTGTTTGTTTTCGTCCTTATTTCTGTTCGTTTTAATTCATTTTATTCTTACAGAATTTCAATTTTTGAGCACAGTCGAATCGCGTTATCTCGACATCAGATATCTCGATATTCTCGATATGTCGAAGTAAGCTCAATGTTAGTGCTGCAACAATACGCCAAAAACCGTATTGCAATATATTGTCAGTTCAAAAACCCGTATTGCAATATATCGCAATATATTGCTAACTTGTACCAAAATTATAACTTGCCAATTACCGATAATCCCGTATATTCCAGTTTTAAAGCAAATTCTGGTATATATTTACTATAAATGTGTTCAAGAATAACAAGAAACACAAACATTGGTAAATTTTCTTAAGTATCAAATACATTTTGGCATTCGTTACTATTTAAAGATGAGATGAAATAACGTCCAACCGGGGCGTTTTTTTCCACTGAACACTCGTAATTCACCTGATGTGATGTTCCCGTTTTTATACAACACAAAATACACCCATACTTTCTATGCCACGTTCTACATGTCTGTATAATTTTCGCGCGCATTTTATTGAGACAAAGGATAAAGCACTTTTTATTTGACGCTAGAATTTTTTATTGTCGCATTAGCATTAAAATTTGGAAGCGTAATTCCGAAATTCGGAATACAAATTTAATAATGCTCAATTCAGAATCGAACAAAACATTTACAGCTGTGCGCAATTAATTCAACGATAATCTGTTCAAAAGCATCGAACGAATGCTCCATTGTAACAACGCTACTCCGTATAATACACTATCAGAATGCTATTCTTACGGATTTTTTTTTCGGCGTAAGCTGCATAAGCCAGCTTTTCACCTTAGCCTGACCTTTGTAAGTGTCCAATAAAATTCCAATAAAATTTCCCGCGGCTAGGTACGAATGAATACACTTCATTTATTCCATTGGCTGATTTGAGTTTACCACCAAAACATTGGAAACATATCCGCGTCTTTGTAACACTGTTTTACTGTATGAAACAATTTTATCTCGAATGAAAAGGCTTAATAGATAGAACAGTTTTACACTCAATTCTCGACATCAATACAGTTTGTGCGTACACCTTTTATTTTCAGAGTATTACCAGCGCAAGAGCGTTTATACTTAAAAGGCTATGTTCTCATATTTAGTTCTTACTTCCTTATTCCTGTCAACATGTTAATATGTAAAAGTATAAAGAGCAATGGAAGCGAGGCCTCACTTTAAAGCATTGCATTTCAACCCGCGAGTTCAGAGTTTATATACAGGTCATCACCGGAGTTGGCGGCCAGTAAAATAATCGTTATATAATAAAGACGCTATCCGTGAACTAGGTGACCTGGAATTTTCTTTAGACCAGAAATATGTTAAATGAAGATATTCAGCAATATAATTATGGTATGTAAATAATAGATTCTTAATGTGTTTTCAACAATACAATGATAAATATTATTGTTGATAAATTTAACAATAATTATTCGTCCATATTGCCTAATGTACTAAAGTGATATTATGAGCATGTAACAGTTTATAGGTGTCTATTGCAACCGTTGATTATTTTTGATGTTTCTACTTCATATACACTTATATTAATTAATTAATCTCATTCATTAAACTATTTACGCCGTATATCTTTTTTAAAGATATTTCTTGTTTACACTGCTTTGTTTTGTTTACCTTGTTATCATT
This sequence comes from Dreissena polymorpha, assembly GCF_020536995.1. Classification (NCBI taxonomy): domain Eukaryota; kingdom Metazoa; phylum Mollusca; class Bivalvia; order Myida; family Dreissenidae; genus Dreissena; species Dreissena polymorpha. Next base: position 182,827,298 of record NC_068355.1, on the reverse strand, counting down.
ATTTCGAATGGCTTTTCTGGACGAAATGTTAATGAATTTTGTAAAATGTTCGTACCGGTATGATGAAAATCGTATCGCAATACAATATGCGGATTGCGTATTGCGATATATACCGATAAACCGGTATATTGTTGCAGCACTACTCAATGTCCCTACTTTTTTCCTTCTTTATCTATATTAATAAACATCGCATATCTTGATTTTTGTTATGTCGAATAATTCGATATCTTGATATAAAAATCTGTCCCGAGTCCCGATTTAACATGTATTTATTGTGGTTTATCTCGAAGTGCGAAAACCTGTCCCAGTGTCAGGTAAGGTGAGAAACGTTTTCTTGGATACTTCACCGTCCTGCTTCGCCCGGCTGCTCCCGATACTGTGCGGTAGATAATTGATTCGTTAATTGCATCAATGACCACACGTGTGTAATGTCGTTAGCCATTACCACTTGAGTAAGGCCTGTCACTTTAACTGCAATTAATACACAGCCTGCAGAAAAGCCAAAAGACTAATTGTTTTTACAAACAACATTCCAAAATGCATTGAGTTATATTTTTGCGTATATAAACCGTTGCAAATTTGGATTTTAATGAACGCCAATGACTATGTGCTGCTTTGTTATTGCATGGCAATTGGTCGGAATGCTAATAAAAATATTACATATAAGACTCAGAATGGCTTTTCATTTTTATTTTATCCTGTACTAATAATCGATTGAACTTTGCATTTCAAATTACAAAATGTACATGTACAGTTCAGTATTCCGGAACGTGATTTACGCATGTTCAGATGGAAAACCCTTGTCTTGATGGGACGTCAATTGCATCATAACTTTAAATAGCAACATTACCGGATGTTTACTCTACAGTTTAGAAAAATGATAACAGCATGTATTCATGCATTTCTGTAACTCTTAAAACATCATTTTAAGCATTTAAATTAAATAGCAAATTTAATGGTGCCTCGTAAAAACGCGTATATATCAGGTAATAGATAGGGTAGTTATGCCACACGATGACGGCTTTAGTAATACCACTTAGCAGGTATTTAGATGATAAAAACCAGGTAACTTTTCGTCTATTTTTTTTCTATGAAAACACCTAATTGGATATCTCGAACTCTCGTTATCTCGATATTTTTTCTTGTTCCCGCCGACTTCCAGATAATGAGAGTCGACTGTATTTTGTTGTTCTTAAAAAGGGTCGCGAATATGTGTCAAGTAGAGATTGTTATGGAATCTTTATCACTATGAGGGTCTGTTCATCAAATGCAAAAAAAAGCGAAATGGCCGCAGTTTTGATGGCCAAAATTTGAGCATGTGCAAACGTAACGTCATTATTGGAATCCCCAAAACCTCCTATAAGCTCCATTTAGTAATCAGTATCATGTACACAGTTTATCATAATATGGGCCCTTCTGATAAGTTGCTAAGGTTTGTTACTATGTGCATGTTCTTTTTCTATATTAAATAGTTTCTTAATGGAAAACAATACTCTTGTTCATGTTTTTATTCACAAATAAGCTGCTTATACAACATTTGATAAACCTAAAACAAACCAAAAGCAAACTAACACAATTATGTAGTGTTTTTCCCAGGCCCTTTTTCCATGGCGCTGTGCCATGCCGCCTTTATTAAGCGCAACTCTGCCCTTTTCAAGGGCAAAAGCCGCCATGTGGCCTTATTAATAACATTTTAATTGCCCCTGGAATAAACTTCTAAGCAGACAAGTATCAGAGAATGGCCCAAAGGCAGCGAAGATTTGCGCGGTTGTGAATCAGTCATGTGTGCATAACTACATGTCAGTATCAATCGATAATTTCAGTGGCTGTGTTATACCAAGCACACTAAATGGTCCGTAACGTGTTCTCCTCCACGATAAAATTACTTCGGAGACTTTTGATGCAAACTTTGATGTTTTCCTCGTGGAAATAGTACATTTCCTGCATAATTCAGTAATCACAAAACTTTTATTTAAACGCGTAATTAAATTAAAAAAAAAATAAACAAGTTTTGTCTTTCTTGTTATCCTCTTTAATTATAAATTATTGAGACAATAACTGTAACGGTTACTAATTAAACAAAATGCGAATCGTGTATTAAGCTGACATATAGGTACGATTTTACGTTGCCTAATCAGGGCTCGAAATTAACACTCGCACACTCGCAAAATGCGAGTGAAAAATACCGATTGCGAGTTAAGTTTTAAGCCACTAGAATTTTTTTGCGAGTGAAGAAATAGTGAAAAAAAAAGTTATATTGCTAAATGCGCTCGATGTTGTGAACGCTAAACCGCAGGTCAATTAATAGAACGTCCAAATACCCATATGCGGAAGCTCGCACCTTGTATGTAGACTGGTATACTTATAGTACATATATGCGGATGGTATTGGTACAAAGAACATGAAACAGTCGTTTATCCACACATGTTCACTATAAAAGACAAAAAACCTGAACAATCATGTCGTCGAAGCGAAAAATAACTAGTTTCTTTTTTTACCACAGATTGAAATGACAATACGAAATATAAAGCAAAGTTAACCATTGAGTTGAGAAGAAAAAAAACTGAAATTAAATTCTTCCACGAAAACAGTGAAAAAGTGGGAAAAAGAACTTCATATGTAACACCAAAACTTGTGGTTGATGTCATATTTTATTTAGTTTTAATAGTACTAAACTAATGTCCAAACTTTCTTTAATTTATGTTTCCAGCAAAATTTGCGAGAATGTTTTTGATTTTGCGAGCTGGTATTTAAGCTGCTTGCAATGGTTTGCTATAGAAAGAAAAGGTAAATTCGAGCCTAATGCCCACCTGTCGCTTACATCATTTTAACAAGATGGCTGACTATACAGAAAATAAATTGTGACCCTCAGCAAAAATGGCAAATAACGATCGAATTTACGATTTAGATCATACATTTAGAAAGGATTAATGAGATCCCCGTGATAATCAACGATGCATAAAAGGTTTTAGATACAAACAACGTATTTATTAGTAATTACTCTGTGGATGTTTATTGCACGGAAACGAGTGTTTGAAAATTGTTAGCGTTCAGTGGAAAGTTTAAACATCTTACAAGAATAGATTATCCAAAAAATAGCGGGATAGGACAAACATGGTTTCATTTAAATGTTAGTGGATCTGTGTATAATCAGATTCATATGCATATATTGCTTAATTATGTTTGTTATTCTGTACAGTTTACTGAAACAGCATGCAACTTAAGGTAGTACAACTGTAATGGGCAATATTCCAAAACCCATTAAAAGCATTATTTTCATTAGCTTCATACCATATGACTGTGGTCTTCTTACACATTTTTATGGTGGCTTTCCATGCAAAAAAAAAATTCGTGATTTTTTCTGTATGATGACCCATAATTTGAATTTTCTTCTAAATTAAATTACCCCCGGGGATAAATGAATTCAATAAACTCATATTTGTTAACATTTTTTGTTAACAATGTTTGTATATTTAGTACAGGATATGATTGTAGATGATAAAATAACTTAATACAAGACAATTGAGTGATAAAAATAATGAAACAAATCTTATTTATTATGTAAGGTCCTTCAAAACTACAAGTTCGACCCGTGTATGCAAAAATCACCCATTCAAAATTTTCTTTTTTTTTAATAAGTTGTATGTTATTTCTTTGGAATGTGAGCATTTATATTTTAGCAGAGACATGTGATCAGCTTAAATCAAAGTAAAAAAAGCAAATTGCCCGTGTTTATTTTGAACAATTAAAAAAATCTAATAGGACTATTAGAAATATTTTTCAAGAAATTCAAAGCCACATAATGGCAAATTGTCAAACTATGCAAAATAAACAGAGTCATTTACCAATTCAGTAAACACCTTCAATGTTCTTACTCTCTTTATACATATATTTAATACATTATGCAGTTATGCTAACTCTGCCAATGTAGGGATGGCGTTGGTGAGGTGGGGTGCAGGGTAGGGGTGGAGGCATGAGTAGGTCTGAAAAGTGAAAAAAAGGTTGTATAATAAGTATTATTTGCTGTTTACCAAGATCTATAACATTGTTAGATTTAAATTCAAATGACCACCAACCTAACAAGCTTGTATTCATTTAATAACAATGTACACAGAAAAAAATTAATGCAAAATTTCATAACGAAACTAAATAAGCATATACTTATAAGTTCCTTTGACATGGACAGTGCTTTCTACTCTATAATTATACTGCAGTTAGTTACAAATACCAGGGTTTTTTCTGCCTATTTTGGGAAAAGGAGTCTGACCAAATTGGGAATTTTTTATCGACAAAATTGGTCATTTTGGGAATTTTTGCTTCGATGAAACGGCTCATTTGGGAAAAAATTGTGAATTAATCATGCTTAAATAATTCAGTGGTTTAACAAATAAATTTGTTTTTATTTGGTTATTTTGTCTTCTTTATGTAAACAGATGCAATATTGGGCATGTTCAACGTTAGTACAAGTACTGCAGTTTTGTTTTTTAGTTACAGTTACACTCTGTGATAAGAACTGAACAGTCAAAACCTTATGGCAAATATTTTTGACCAAAACAAACACTGGTTAGTCACACAAGTTAGAAGACACTTCATTCTTTAAAAAAAAAAAATTTTTTTTTTTTTTTTTTTTTTTGAAATTGGGATTTTTTTTAATAATTTCGGTTTGGGATCGGGTCCGTTTGCTTTGGGAGTGCCTCCGTCGTCCGGAGGCCCAGACAGTGCTGAAAAACCCCTGAATACTCAATCAAATTTGGTGAAACTTCGCATGCATATAAAAAGGAATGTAGGGATTAAGTACAACCCTTCATGTTTCACCTTTCTGTGATTGATCAGGTCACTGTTACTAAAAAAGAAACAAAAAGTCACACAAAATGGATCCTACGATAACTCAAAAAGTACTTAGGGTGCTTTGATGAAATTTTGTGCACTTATAAAGGGCATTATGGAGATTATGCAGTACCATATTTCTTACCTAGTTGAAATCACTGTAACTTAAAAATAAATAAAGAAATGCACAAAATCTGACTCCTGTAATTACTGAAAAAGTACTGAAGGTACTGAAGACTGAAGTAAAACATGTAATTGAAATTTTCTTTCAAATCATTCATTTAAGTACTTACATATTTTAGAACAACTTCATGTAATACTTTTTTAGAATAAGTGACTCTAGGCAAGCATTCAGCATTTTTTTAAATGAAAACATCACGTATTGCATCCTCTCCACCCCTGTTATTAAGCATTGTTTAATACACAAGTTTATGCCCTGACCCAGCAATATTTTCAGCCATAATGCCCTTTCATTACACTTCATGAAATGAGTGGGTTCAATGTTGGACAGTTCTGGGCTTTAGCACTGTTGAAAGCAATTTTGTTTGACACAGCCAATGGGGAAAGCTGTGGGTCATTAGATCTTTTGAAGACACATTCACAAATTGGAGCGACTTTCTAAGTGCTGCCATATCTGCCATAGCATTGTGTGCATTACAACCCATGCGAAAGACAAAATAATCTTACGGGACATGAGGTCCAAAAACTTTTTAAAATTCACCGACCTTACAAGGTTTTCACAGACCTTATTTTTCTTTAACCAAACAATAAAAAATACCTTCTACACTGTATAGAGTTTATTTTTATTATAATGACGTTCACAATTTTGAACAATATTAAATAAAATAAAATAACAACTTAACAAAACTGTTCTACATGTATATAAAATGGGATAAAACTTTCAATTAAAATTGCTGAAAGCTTTTTGAGTTTTTTTTAACATATGAGTTATTTAATCGTTGAAACAGCCGCTTCTACTGCTAATTTTTATGCCCAGGGTAGGGTGGCATATAGCAGTTGAACTGTCCGTCAGTCAGTATGTCAGTCTGTCCGTCCGTCCGAAAAAAAACTTTAACACTGGCCATAACTTTTGCAATATTGAAGATAGTTACTTGATATTTGGCATGCATGTGTATCTCATGGAGCTGCACATTTTGAGTGGTAAAATTTCAAGGTCAAGATAATCCTTCAAGGTCTAGGGTCGAAAATACAAATCCAAGGGACGTTATAAGCTTTGATGGAGATAATTATCAGACCTGCCAAATTATAATTTTTTTTTAAATAAATCAAAGCGGCGCAGTAGGGGGCATTGTGTTTCTGACAAACACATCGTGTTAAAAGGTCAAGGTCATCCTTCAAGGTCTAAGGTCGAAAGTACAAATCCAAGAGAAGTAATAAGCTTTAAAGGGAGATAATTATATATATATATATATATATATATATATATATATAATTATATATATATATATATATATATATATATATATATATATATATATATATATATATATATATATATATAATATGAAACCATACAACTGAAGCATAATCAAAATAACATTTTATGGTCAAGTCAAGCACAAGATAACACTTTTGGGCATACAAGTATCTTAGGTACTTTAAGGTTACCTGTGAATCTACAGTCACGGTAGTGGCCTATAATTATTTGCTACTAAAAATAGAGATTTGTTAGAGACAATTATTTTCAAGGGAAGTAAATTATATAATTATAAATCTCAGATTATATATTTCCTTACTAAGAATTTAAGATTTTGTATTTTGTTTATTTATAACTTAAATGATCGATTTGTCAAAGTTTTTTTTTTAAATGATATAATATCATTTCGTCTACTGAATGTAATAACTAGGGTAACTGACATTTTGTGAATTGTTCAGGAAAGCATATTTTCAGACATTTTCCAACATACAGTAAGAGCACTTACGTTATTTTTTGCGCTCAAAATATTTCTGTGTTGAAATTATGGTAACTGCTCCTTTCTTAATTTTTTATTGTTTTAAAAAAGACATATCAATTTGGAGTTTTGTTTCTTATACAAGTGTTATTATAATACTAATCAGAAAATTTTAATACGGAAAAATGTCTACTATTTTAATAAAACATTTTTTTGCTTCTCCTGAAAATTTAACAAAATGTCAGTTACGCTACTTTTTACATTCAGAAAATGACATGTGTTTGTTATGTCAATTTCGAAAATTTGATTAAAACGTTATTTTTACCAAAAAGGTTGCCTTAATATTTTAACAGTTGATGTATGTCACCTTAATAAACACAAAAATGGAAAAAAGTAAAAATGTATAAAAATGTCAGTTAAATGACTTATAACATTCAGTAGGCAATTTCTTTCCTGTACTAATTTGTAAATGGTTGATTTTATTACTTACCTGTGGACTTATACATAGATACATGATGAACTGTGGAAATGATCTCTTTGATAAACCACAGGCCTTGGTAGTCAGCGATGTCTGACTTCGTAATTTTTTACTGTCTACAGACCCCCCTCCCCACGCGGTAGGGTGGCATATAGCAGTTGAACTGTCTGTCTGTCAGTCGCGGTCCGAAAACTTTAACATAGGCCATAACTTTTGCAATATTGAAGATAGCACCTTAATGTTTGGCATGCATCATGTGTATCTCATGAAGCTGCACATTTTGAGTGGTGAAAGGTCAAGGTCATCCTTAAATGTCAAAGGTCAAAAATCAAAATCCAAGGGAAGTAATAAGCTTTAAAGGGAGAGGATTTCTATACCTGCCAAATGATAAATATAAATTTTATTTCAAAGCGGCACAGTAGGGGGCATTGTGTTTCTGACGAACACATCTCTTGTTGCATACAATCTTGACAAGGAACAAGCAACGGTCGTGTGGTTCCCCGCTTTTGATTTACGATGATCAGAAGAATAGAAGCCAGTTATATGCAATTAAACCACAAAAAATGTGTCACGAAGCACTGTGCAATATATTTGACTGGTTCTTAGAATGGCACTTGGAGCTTGCTACGTCACTTTTTTTCCATTTGGAATGGGGCCGAATACCGGACCAGATTTGGGGCCGAATACTGGACCCGATTTTTAACGAAAACGACACTGCAGCTTAAGTATTGGATAAATATTGTAAAAAGAACGTCCTCCTTCCAGTCCTTACGATTTATAAAGAATATCTCAAAATCTTTGTATTTAAAAAAAATGCCTCATGTTACAACTTAAAAACAATCCCTTGGAGAGGTGATACTATTTTGCAACATAATAACAAATGGGCCTCTGCCATGATTGCTGTAATTTGGGCTCTGGGATCATTCAGCTACAAAGCATATTTAAACAATGGATCATATCTCGTTAAACTGTCTGAATTAACTAGCCATAATTAAATAACAAAAGCACTACCAATACTGATCTATTATCATTCTGGTCTGTGATTTATCTTTACAGTGACACATACGCCTTTATAAATGTTATATTGTTCTATGCTAAAATAAAAAGATTCAAAAGGGTTGAACAGAATCTTTAGACATCAGTGGGCACAAGAAGATTTTAGGCTCCAAAAAACCTCACCTCTTTGAATCAAAAGTTTGTTAATTGAGTGAATGATCTTATCAGAAAATCCAAACTGTTTAAAGGGGCAAATGAAAAGTATTTCCCCATGACAATGCATATTCTTTGTTTTCAAAACGGTATTTATGTAAAAAAGATGTTTTATTTTTTGTTTTACATAGATGCCATTAACGGGAGTCAAACTTATGCCTACAAAAAAATCTACTTCCATGAAATTTTAACTTCACTAAAGTCCTCTTAGTAATAGTGTGCATGTGTATCGTAGATATTCATGTTCATTTCATTATATATTATTACTACTACCAATTGTCCCATGCATACTTAAAGTCTCCGTAGCGACAATTTCTTATTTACCGTAAGTTTCCACGTATAGCGCCTTCCCATTTATAGCTCGCAGGCTGTTTTTAAAATGCAAAAAATGGAGAAAAAATTATTTAAAGACAATAAAACCACCCAATCGGACCGAAAATGGCCGCCATTTTTCTATTGCACAATCCAATAATCCGGGGCATTGGAAAGCTTAATAAAATAGGAAGCGTCATTATGATTAGGAGCATGGGTTGCATAGCACTATACTTTTCTGACAATTTTGTAATTTTCTAGCAAAAGATTTACAGTCCACGTGCATTTCGTGATAAACGTGAGAAAATAAGAATTAATGTACTTCGTGTGATTTTTCCTCGGGGAAAGCATGGGCATTACCGGTAAATTTGAATGTCGCATGGGAGACAGGGATACAGTTGTTGAGGTACACCACTGTTGAACGTTCAATATTTATACACACAAAATGCAATTGCATATCTTCACGTTCTCATGCATATCTTCACGATCTCAAGTGTCAATTAGTTTCTCAAATGTCAATAAGCGTCTTAACAAGTCATGGCACATATTACTCAATAACATCTGCCAATTACGAAGTGCAAAATGACCCTCTTTCACACCTACTGTTACCCGCAAAAAAGACCTCGTTCGCACCTACCCTTGCCTGCTCTCCGGAATGTCGACAACAATCCCCATCGGAATTCATCAATAAAGATGTGTAAAAACACAAACAAAGAAATATTCGCAAGTTTATTCAAACAAATTTATTTTTGACCGAAACTTCTTCTACCGCATTCATATCTACCAGTAGTGACTTCTTGTTGTTACGACAATGGCCCCTCAGTCTGTACGATTATAGGGTGGTAGTTTTCTTGAAAAAAAAACATGGCGGCCATTTTGATTTTTTACGATTACACAACATATTTTTTACCAATTTAGCAGCCAGGATAGCGTTGTATCAATGCATAGCGCTATGGGATACCAAAGGGTCCAAACTTTAACTTCTGCTCGAGCAGAAAAAAATGCTGCTCAAGCAGCATTTAAATGCTGCTCGACCAGCATTTTTTCTGCTCAAGCAGAAAAATCCTGCTCGACCAGCATTTATTTTTAGATTATGGCATTAGCCAATCAGAACTCTTGTTATATTTGCCATTTGCTGCAAAACTGGTTTGTTTGGAAAAAATGGCTGCCGCCATGATGGTGCCTTTTTCACATCTTCTGCAATTTTATGTGACGACCTGTTTAAAGTTTAACATTGACAGCGTTAAGTGCTTTATATTTTGGCTGCAAACTAGTCGATCAAAAAATTGTTGCCATTCGTTAAATAAGAAAATCGATCATAAATGTCTAACGGCTGTTAAAACTTTTGCGAAAATCACGACGATGACTGATAAGAATGGCTCAATGGGTGCGCAAGTGTAGGTTCTCTGTTTCTATCGATTTACTTACTTAATGATTCTTAATAATTGCTTCCGACACAGGTGACGATTGCCTTTGATTGTGCCTTTCTGGTTAACATTGTTTACGTTTCTCGTTGTCCCCATACATGTATATTTGCTGTCCTAACTTTTACAATTATCCAAAATATCATGTCTGTTAACCAGTTCTCAGTGCCCAAGATAAGCTGCGTATCTGCGTCGTTCACCCTAGTAAAATGTTTAAAAATGCAAAGAAATACAATATCATGCGTATTGAAAACGCAACCAATTTGACTTTTACGCAAATTATTCAAATTTATGATACAAAAGCTTCGATCAAAAATGCTTTGCTCATTTGAGGTATTTTCTCTTTGGAATTATTATCGTAACGTGGTGACGCTTACATTCAGCAAGCTCAGCAAACGGTCATAGTTATTCAAACGCTATGCGTTTTCAATCTGACTTAATTCGTCGCTCATTGTGCATGTATTTGTAAAGTGTCTGTACTTTCAGTTTCTATTACGATGCGAAATAAAAATAGCTAAGAGAGGTCGAAAGACGTCTGAGATTGTTGCGCCAAAATATCAGCAGATCACAAACTTTTTCGAATAAAGAAAGCAAGAGCCAGTGCCGAATCATTCGTGTTAACGATTTTGTTAGAAACTGTGTATACAGCAGTTGAGTTGACATCCAAAAAACATGATGGAAAGTCTGTGACTGAACAAACCTGTCAAAAGTATAAAAAGGCATGTCCTTGGTTAGAAATTAATTGTCAACATTTTTTTAAGTTTATATCATGGACAGTTTCAAGGATTAAAGATATTACGAAACATCAGTTTATAAAAATGTATGATGATAGTTTAAAGTTCTATTGAATCAATACAAGCGTGCAGCGTCAACAGAAGTAAATCAGCAATTATTTTAAGGTATGCATTTTTATTACTCATTTCACTCTATTTGAAGAATGGAATCACCCTATTTTTCAAAATCAATGGGTGAAAACCCTATTTCCCAAATAATTATCTGGGGCACTGAGTTCTCGAGGACTTTTCTCAATTTCAATGTAAATTATTTTTCACAGAGGCCAACAGTTATAATGTGAGTTGTGTCTGAATTACAAGTTGTTTAATTTTTATGCCCCCCTTCGAAGAAGCTTTGCATATGTCGGTTGGTCTGTCGGTCAATCTGTCGGTCCGTCCACCAGGTGGTTTCCGGATGATAACTCAACAACGCTTAGGCCTAGGATCATGTACACTACGCGACCCGTGATTTTTGCCTTATTTGCGAAGTCAAGGCGGGCATTTTGCTTTTTGGGTGGAAAATCACCGCGATTTCACGTGACTCGTCACTCCGACGTCGCGCGAGAGCAAGATAATCTTCGCGCTAAATCCCCTCAATGTTGTGGTGATTCGCTGCGATTCGCCGCAATCCGCCGTGATCGCAGTGACAACGATGACTCGCCAATTCATGCATAGAAACCGAATCGTATCGATAACTTTATACATGTACATAGCGCTTGTAATGTTCACTATTATCCATTTATCCAACATACAAAAAAATAAATAAAAATATGTCGGTAAATATGTTTGAGAATTTCATTAAAACAACCATATGACTACGCCATTTTTCAGAAGTGTAAAGAGTACAGCGCATAAAGTGGGACACAGCTTTCATTGGACGAGCGAATTTAAATTTAGATTGAATGCAATACGATCTTAGCAAAAAACGTGTTATTGCGTCATACGCCTTCATGTAAAAAACGTGTTTCCTGGGGACTTTCTGATTAGGGGTAAAAATGAAAGTGAATATATATTTTTTAATTACACTGCGTTAGCATATAAATAAATCGTCTGGATTACTTCATTTATGTTTCTTTCACGTACTGCTCTAATAGGAAATACATGAAATAAACAGTAACTCGCGAGTTGTTCACACCTTATTGAGACATTATAAACATTGCTAAATATATTGATAATGCTAATAAAATGCTTAATTATGTAGACAATCAGTTATAATTTTTAATAATATTACATTGAATAAAGCATGTTAATTTGTTTCGGTTTAAGTCTTCCGAATTTAATGTAGCTAGATTTATATCGTTATAAGCTAAGAAACGATTTTAAAATGCGCAGGTAATTATCGTAGGTCATTAATTATAGGTCAATAATTATCAATAGGTGCCAATACGTATCATTTTACACCATATGTGGGCGTTCTACTAATCCGTTATCAAAACAGATGCCGCAAACTGTGAATGACCATTGACACTTGGATACCCGGTCTGATTAGCGCTTTTTTTTGTACATGCACATTCTTTCCACTTCTTATATTTAAACATTGCAAAAAATTAGTTTAAGAGGAAATTAATAATATATAATAAAATATTATATACATAATAATATAATTAAGAATGTTCAAAGATATTGTGTGTGTGCTCTCTTGACGACATTTAATGTTATACGATAGGAAGCCTTACCACAACACTCACACAATGACAACACACAATAAATTAACACTTGTGAAGAAATACGTATAATTTACACGATTTAAAAACATCTCAAGCGCCAAATAAAGTCCGGTATACTTTTCAATAAAATGAGTAAAAAAAAAGCTACTACTATAGACAACTTTGACACAAACGTTTTATATAATTCTCAATAAATAACACCCTCATTACTCATTTGTTACACTTTTAGATGCAAACAGTTCAGAGAAAAAATTTCTTAAACGGATAATTCCTACGTGCTTATTAGCGATAATTATGCCGACTTTGATTACAAAGTTGCTTTTAATTAAACAACTGAAACATCTATTACTCAAGGGAAAATATTGTGACTAACGAACAATTCATACTGTATGCGATAATTCGCGATAAATTTGTTGACTTGATTATAAACTTAACGGCTTTGAAGAAGACTAATAACAATGTTATGACTATTTAATAGTGCTTATAGGTGTATCACAACCGTTGTGTATATTTGTTAATGCAGGATCAACATACACAATATCCCGGACAGAGAAAAACAATTAAATATCTGGCTTATTTCGCATTTGCGACACATGTTCTAAAATTTTATTGCAATTTATATAGTGAAACATATGTATATTTAAGTTTTTTTACGCATTTTATATAAATTCATAAATATTTGGCAAAATTGTGCATACCCACAAGTAGTTTCGATTTATTTTCAACAGAAATGCGTTTGGTTGGATTGAAAAAAATCAATACTGTGCCTTCAGTCCTGATCTGCCCTCTTGACCGTGTCATTAAGGTTTCACCACAATGAAACCTTACTACGAAGTGGGTCACCTGACGTGTCAGTGTCCGCAACGCCATTGTAACACAGTGTACACTAAATCCAATATGCACAAATGTTCACTACACTTTAATTTGTGAAATTTTATCACGCAAAATACACACTTACAAAAATATAACGTATGATATTCCAGTCAGACACGATACTTGCAAACACTTTAATGATAGAAGTAAACAGAATACCTTGACTTATATAGTTTTTTTGTTGTGAGAGACCATTTGAGTAAACGCCGAAAAATATGTGCATATTGTTATTTTTTGTCAATGCCCTTTGATCTATTCTCGCACTTAATTGGCAGTTAATTGGCAGCACCATTCTGTTGTTCCTCTGATTGTCACATCTTTTCTCAGTTTGTACAAGTACAAAGAGTGCCAATTAGACACTAGAACGAACACTATCACACGCTGGAGAGTACACAAAAAAGTATCAAATGTTGAGATTTTTTTTCAAGGTGTGAAAACACAGAGAAATGCATGTACATCGATTCATCAACAACTTTATTGAACTATGCAAACGCTAAGTGTAACGTTGATATACGCCTTTTTTCAGCACAACAAACACAATGTTTAATGGCTTTAATATATAGGCAATGATGTAATAACATCAACAACTTATTATATTACACAATGCCATGTTAACATGTAATAAAAAATAGAACAGTAATGTATTTCCGGCATATCAAACATTGTGAATGTATGTACAACGCTCGGAAAGTAACGCGAGTAACATGAGTTATCTGCATTGGAGCCTGAAACAGAAAATAAATAATTATAGCATAATTTAGTCCAAATAATTAAACGTAATCTACATGAAACCTTCAAATGCAAGTGTCACTTTAACAATTTTCCGTTTCTTAAGGCGCGAATCTTTTGCTAAAAACTGATAACAAAAGAGCAACACATTATAATTCTTAATGATATACAAAGTAAGTCTAACATAATTAATAACGTCAATAAACACACACGCCAAGATCAAAGTTTAAATGGAAAACTAATCTCACATTCCACGTAAATTACCAAATTATTAGTTTCGTCTAAATCAAATACTATGTATAAAGAAACAGGTATTTATAACCGACCAATGACGTAACACTATGCAACTTTCAATTTACACAGTGCTTTATGGCAACAATATGGAATTTGAACAGTGGTAGTGTTTTCAAGCCTGGAATATCATTACTTGTAAATTTTTATAAACAATCTTCTAATGCAATTAGTAAAATAATGTTTATATGTTATGTTCAATAATTATTGTGCGCTGTTATATCAATTTTCAGCCGTTAAAGCTTCCGACATGACTTCATGTCTTAACGGGAGTATTTTAGCTAATATGTCCATTGTATACAACAACAACAAAAGCTTTATTATTGCAATATATAATGCTAGTGTACATACCGGTATATATGTTACATGTAAATGTACATGTAAGTGTTACCGTCAATGCAAATTGCGAAAAAGGGGGAATCACGGCGGTTCGCGATGATTTGCGCTGATTCGCGCTGATTGCGCAACAGCGAGATACATCGCGCGACGAATGCCGAGACATCACCCAAATTTTCTTGTCGCTCGGAAACACCGCGATTTGTCACGATGCATCGATTGCGGTGATGCATGAATCGCGGCAAAAATCACGAGTCGCGTAGTGTAACTTCATAGGTACATTGATCATGACTCGCAGATGACCCCTATTGATTTTGAGGTCACTAGGTCAAAGGTCAAGGTCACGGTGATCCGAAATAGTAAAATGGTTTCTGGATGATAACTCAAGAACGCTTATGCCTAGGATCATGAAACTTGATAGGTAGATTGATCATGACTCGCAGATGACCCCTATATATTGGTCAAAGATCTAGGTCACGGTGACCCGAAATAGTAAAATGTTTTTCGGATGATAACTCAAGAACACTTATTGCTAGGATCATGAAACTTCATAAGTACATTGATAATGACTCACAGATGACCTCTATTGATTATCAGGTCACTAGGTCAAAGGTCAAGGTCACAGTGACAAAAAACATATTCACACAATGGCTGTCACTACAACGGAGAGCCCATATGGGGGGGGGGCATGCATGTTTTACAAACAGCCCTTGTTTCATAATTGAAATGTTTACAATTTACCATTTATTGAATAACTTGGCTGTACATAATTAAGTTCTAGGATGTTATTTTAAGCTCTGAACTGCCAAAGATTGCATAATAATTACACTAGTGGCACTATAATGAGTTACCTTTTATCTGTCCTTCCATTTAAATGTCCCAAAAGCAGACTTCCCCAAACTTTGCAGAAACAGTTTAGGCATTGTATTACACACTCATTTTAACCATGGCATGCTATTGTACAACATGTCTTGTCGGAAATAATCTTAGATAAAAAATATTTGCATGAAATAATTTTTCCATTGCATATCGTTTGTATCTTTTTATCTTTATTCAGAAATGCCCCTCTTAAGAATAATGTCATGTATAACTGGTTTAGAATTAAGGATGATGATATGTCCTAACAGCATTTGTCATGTCATTTACTGTACTTCTTAACCTACATGTATTTGAATATTCAGTCCCCATATAACTACGACCATATGTTGTGGACATTTTCATACAAGAATACAAACAGGAATATGTATTGGAGTTTGCTGTTTAAATTGACAGTCAATTGGAGGGTAACAGGTTTGTTTTTAACCAGATGTGAGGAACTAAACGCAATTTGCAGGGAACAAAATATATCCCTTTATACCACTTAAGTATATTTGCATCACAGGAGCTCTGGTGTTGTGAGGTTGAGGAACCTAGTGTTGAATCTAAAACATTAAGCATCAAGGACTCAAAAGTGAGAAGCCAAGTCAGACACTGCTTAATGTAAAATAATCTGTCTGATGTTTGGTCTGACAGGCTAGGAAATTCTGTCAGACTGAAGGATAATTTCTGGATTCCACTTATTAGCATACCTGAAAATAGCATATTTCTGTTATTAGAATATAGAATGTCAAAGCACAGATTAATTCCTTTAAATTTTAATGTATTGTTTTTCTATTAATTGCATAATTTTTAACCCCAATATTCAGAATTCACCTAAAATCTTTATAGCATAGAAAATTCTCAGAATGCCAAGAAAATATGCTTTAAATCTGCTAAAATATGCTCAAATGCAAATACCTTAGAATACAATTCCATTTGATAAATAGTTATCTTCAACATCAATCATATACAATGTTGCATTTAAATTTCACTTTGACTATCAATTATTAACAGATTAGACTTATTGTATACCCCCAGTTGCTATATTTATGCTAAAATGTGTGTTCCTGTTAATAGCATATTCCTGTTATTAGCATAATTTTTGCTGACATGGTATGCTAAGAACAGGAATCCACTGTAGCAACATATCAATCAGGAATTATGGTTTGAATCCGTGAACTATTATTTTTAATGGTGAAAGAAAATCTCCATGGCGTGTTTTCAAAAATTCCTAATCAAGCTCGGTAAAAGAACACACAGAATAGCAAATTTATTACAGCGCCAACTTCCGGGTAAAAATGATTAATTTTTTTTATATTCCGTAAAGACAAATGCCGCATCATATCATATGGGTGATTTAAAAAATAATGAAGCCTAAATAAAACATGCATTTATTTTCTTACCATAAAGCATGTTTGAGTTCTTTTTTTATCTTACAGAAGTGTTTCAATGTGATTAACTTAAATGTAAAAATTCTTCTCAATAACTTGCTTCATTAACAAAATATATTGAAAAATATCCTTAAAAAGTGTACTGGTTT
Source organism: Dreissena polymorpha (assembly GCF_020536995.1). Classification (NCBI taxonomy): domain Eukaryota; kingdom Metazoa; phylum Mollusca; class Bivalvia; order Myida; family Dreissenidae; genus Dreissena; species Dreissena polymorpha. The sequence continues at coordinate 182,810,068 of NC_068355.1, read as the reverse complement.
TGCGTGACATTTTATGTAAAAGGCAATTTTCAATTCTATACTTCAATAAAACTTTCAGAAATATCAGGTATTGCCAGATTTGTTTGTTTTGGATTAAGCTTCAACACCTTATTTCGGAGGCATTTTTTCTGTATTATATATGACTAAGTTACACAAAGTTAAAGCAGGTTTTCATCTGGGGACTCGATAAAATATCATAACACATTCTATTTAAAAGGTCGATTCTAATTAGTTTTTATTATACATCAGCGGCTCGACTAGAGCCAATCAAAAGACTTGCTGGAGTCTTCAAGCCTCATTCTGTTTAACTCAGCGTTCATTGCTACACTTTTGACTCGTACACAAGATGGTTCTTTAACGGATACAGTTCAGCAATGTGTCCGAGTGGACGCACATATTTCAAAACAATGCATCTATTTCGATATTTGTGTGTCATAGACGCGGGACGCACATGTAGATTATATCCTGGAATAACTAAATCAACAAAAGGTTACCAGACAACAACTTTTGAATGACCCACGTACATTAAAAATTGTTCCCTTTAAAAACACATTAAATTAAAAATTAATATTTATTATTATTTATGTGATACATTGTAATGGTTTAATTATACTCTTAGCATTGAAGTGCAATTTTATGCCTGGGACTTCCAAAATTTAATGCTTACAAATGGCTAACATGAGGAGGCTGAACTCAAAGGTCAAGGTCGCACTTACAGGTTAATAGTCAAATATGGCTATTATCAGGTTGTGTTTGACATAAGCGTAGTTTTGAGACAAAAGTGGAATGTGGGGGCAACTGTGCCTTATGAACACGTCTTTTTAGGTCTATCATATTTTTCTTTTACTTAGTTGAATGCCTTCTATCAGGAAAATTTGTGTCCGTGAACTCATATGAGCTCTTTTAAGGGCAATCATGGCCCGCTTGTTATGTTTAATAGCTACTTTATTTAAAAAATCTGTAAAATTGATAATTTTTAGATGTGTGAAAACAACACAGACTTCAATTGGTATTAGTCTAATTAAGTCTACAACAAACATTTGACATTTTGCAATACATGTATAGCAAAACCATAATTTATATTTCATGAAATTTTATGTAATACAGTTTAGAAAATGTCAATATGTGTGTCACACAAATAATAAGAACATACATTATGGCACAGTGGATGATTGGTGTTTGAGACGCAGTTCGTAGTTCGGAAGACGCGCAAAAGCAACTAAAAAAGTGTTGATTATTTTAGTGTTTATTTTCATAAAGTACTCAATTAACAGCAATAATAACAATTATCTTTAGATAACACAGTTCTGACACACAGTACTAATTGTTTAGTTAAATTAATGTTTGTTTATAAGAAATTTTTTCTTGTTACGTTTAATGCAATTTATATATGTATTACAGAATAACACAAAGTCAAGTAAACAAGGACTTGACACATTTTTATCCCTCGCTAAAGGCGGAGGGATATAGTTTTGGTGTTGTCCGCCAGTCTGTCATTCTGTCATCTGGTAGTCTGTCCATCACAAACTTTTCAGGTCTATATCTCAGAAACTATAATTATAAGATTGCATCATGAAACTTAATGAATTTATAGATATCAATGAGGAGAAGTGCCGTGCAGAAGAACCATAACCCTACACTTTCTTAAATAAGGGTTATTGCTATTTGTTGTTTTTGTATGATGTAACTTTTCAGGGCTATATCTCAGATACGATACAAGATTTCAACATGAAACTTCATGGATGTATAGATATTAATGAGGAGAAGTGCCATTTACAAGAACCATAACCCTTTACTTTCTTAAATGAGAGTTATCTGTTGTTTTTGTATGATGTAACTTTTCAGGGCTATATCTCTGATATGTTACAAGATTTCAACATGAAACTTCATGGGCGTATAGATATTAATAAGGAGAAGCTCCATGCACAAGAACCATACCCCTACACTTTCTTAAATAAGAGATATTGCCCTTTGTTTTATTTTGTATGATGTAACTACAAAAAAGTAATAAAAGGCACAACCCTACAAATAAGCTTTCTTTTAGTTATTCACCCATCAATGAACAAAATTTATTTGGTGGGGGATATCAATTAAACGAATTTTCTTGTTGTTTTTATTATAAAAGTGAGAACTTCATATTAAATTTATTTATCAAAATGAAGACTTGCCCTTAATTAGTTGTTTGCAAATAAGAATTTCCCCCAAAAATCTTTATATAATTTAAAGTGAGAACTTGATACACAATTCATTTGATCAAAATAATACTTTTCCTTCAATTACAATGTAGTTTTTTTTTTAAATAAGATTTTTCACAAAAACATTCTTATCAATCAAAATGAGGACTTCACACAGAACTTATTTTATTATAAAGTGAGGACTTGACACACAGATTGATTTATCATAAAAGTTAGGACTTAATACACACTTCATTTTATCAAAATGATGATTTTCCCTTTAATTAGTTTTTTTCAAAATAAGATCTTTCTTAAAAAAATTATTTGCAATCAAAATGAGGACTTTACACAAAACTTATTTTATTATTAAAGTGAGGACTTGACACACATATTGATTTATCATAAGAGTGAGGACTTAATGCACACTTCTTTTCATCAAAATGATGACTTGCCCTTCAATTAGGTTTTTGAAAATAAGAACTTTCTCAAAAAACTTATTTGCAATCAAAATGAGGACTTTACACCAGGGATCATCATAGAGGGCGACGTAGGCGACTTTGTCGCCTTACGATGCTTGATATCGCTTTTTGATTACATCAAAGCGAAAACAAAATCACCGACATTTTCTTATATTTTCTCCTTTGATAATCTGCCACACGTGTGCGCAATGCCGTCACTAATACTGCCATTGTTTGCTGTGTGCAATTATCGGTTATCTGATCTACTGATAGCGAGAGGATTTGCTACGCATCACTGACCGCTGATGCAAGTCGCCTTGGTTTATTCCAGTTGAGGCATTGTGTACACGCCGGTCTTACCAACAATAGTGTAATTGACGTAACCATCTATGTATAGAATGCCAGGCTCCCGACCTCGTTTACAGTTTTTCAATCAGCTCTTGTTATTTGTCAAGGCTGCCGGGAACCAATACAGCCATTGTATACGTGATGGTCATTTATTGTTATGCTTGACGATTTGTACAACTAAAACCGGCCGAATCTCACTGCTAAATTTCAGTCATAATATATTTGAGTACTGAGCTTAACAAATATCACAAACAGAGAAACAGACTTACACATAAAGTTTAATCCAAAAACGCAGTCAAGCACGTAGGAACTTTCCATTAAAGTCAATGACGCCATTTAAACATAAGAATTACCGGCACGCGACACTCAGTTGGGAGAATTACAATTTGGGGTATTTCAGAATTTACGGGTGTGTTACATCAATTTATGTATTTATAATCGAATAAAACAAAACAAATCTTGAAATAATTTAGCTATGGCCGGCATAGAACATAAACATGTATTGTTGAAGATTCTCCCACGAAATGTTTTTTTTTTTTTAAAGGAACAAGTTGCTCTCTGTCGTTAGTCAAATTGCAAATTGAGACTGCTGCTTAATGCGGAATTAATTGGGATAAATTGCCAATTTAAATTCAGTTAAAAATGTGCATATGCGATAAAAATCGAATAGAAATAACCAAATGCTAAACAGTGACTTATTGTGCGCAAAGTGGATAAAATATAGCATTACAAATATATACTATTTGTATTGTTATTGTTATGCGTTTATTATATCGCCATGAGACATTGTCCGGTCTTGTAGTTATTGATTTCTGATTGGTACTGACATGAGCAGTAACTAATGAAACCTCTTCGGTACTGTCCAAAACCTGTACAATCTATGGATGTTGCTAATGTCCGTAATCTTGCTATATTAAACTATCTATTAGCAAAGTAAAGCCCTGCAATATTGTATTTTAAAGCAATATGTCAACCAAATAATATATTGATTGCGTATTTGCTAGGTTACAGGTTACTGGTTTTAATTTTCTGCCGTCAAATGATATGCATGTGCAGAAGACGTATATCGACATGTTTTCGGACAATCGTTTTTGGATACAAATGGTTCGTCGATTTTAAATATTTTTGTAGGTCCTTTATAACATTTAAATAGAATGACGAATAAACATGCAATGTTATGGATGGTCTGGTTGTCAATATTTCGCAATGTACTAACCAGAAATTGCACCTAGAAAGACTAAACAAGAAATATCTTTAAAAAAGATATACGGCGTAAATAGTTTAATGAATGAGATCAAGGATAGCGAATGTCTTTTTCTGTGCAGTTCTTAGCTGCATCACACGCAGTACGGGATGTTACGGGGAGTTTTCGCGGCTTATTTTACATTATAACATATTGCTGGTCATAAACCTATAGATACAAAACAGAAAACCAAAAGAAGAATGGAAGTGAAATTTAAACATATGAGTCAACCGGCCACACGAGAACAAACCTGTTTTAGTGGTCTGTCGGGCATTGCTATTTGATTCGATTATTAACAGTATCGAGAATCATCGTGCTCATGCTTAAAGTGATATTATGGGCATTTTGCACTGTTGAATTGAGCTGAAAAGAATTAACAGGTCAAAATAGTTAGTTAAAATGTGGTTACTGATCAATTATCTGCAACTCACCTTGCTACCAGTTGTTTATAAAAATATATTTTATATTCGATATTCTTACGTGACCCACCCAGTCCTGTAAGCCGAAATGATCCGTAAAACAATATTGTGTCTTTGTGTCGTATGAACAAATCTGCACTAAAACTAAATTTAGGTTCAACTCGTAAACGCATGATCAGTTGTCAAACGAAAGTACGGTTAATATTCAAATGCATTATTTTTCTCTTTCTGGTATATTGTTTTAGTATGTTGATGCTGCATTAATTACTATAAGTGTATATGAAGTAGAAACATCAAAAATAATCAACGGTTGCGATAGACACCTATAAACTGTTACATGCTCATAATATCACTTTAGTACATTAGGCAATATGGTGGAATAATTATTGTAAAATTTATTAAAAATAATATTTATCATTGTATTGTTGAAAACACATTAACAATCTATTATTGACATACCATAATTATATTGCTGAATATCTTCTTTTAACATATATCTGGTCTAAAGAAAATTCCAGGTAACCAAGTTCACGGATAGCGTCTTTATTATATAACGATTATTTTACTGACCGCGAACTCCGGTGATGACCTGTATATAAACTCTGAATGTCCGCGACTTGACCCGAAACCTCGCGGGTTGAAATGCAATTCTTTAAAGTGAGGCCTCGCTTCCACTGCTCTTTATACTTTTACATGTTAACATGTTGACAGGAATATGGAAGTAAGTACTAAATATGAGAACATAGCCTTTTAAGTATGAACGCTTTTGCGCTGGTAATACTCTGAAAATAAAAGGTGTACGCACAAACTGTATTGATGTCGAGAATTGAGTGTAAAACTGTTTTATCTATGAAGCCTTTTCATTAGAGATAAAATTGTTTCATACAGTAAAACAGTGGTACAAAGACGCGGATATGTTTCCAATGTTCTGGTGGTATACTCAAATCAGCCAATGGAATAAATGAAGTGTATTCATTCGTACCTAGCCGCGGGAAATTTTATTTGAATTTTATTTGACACTTACAAAGGTCAAGTCAGGGTGAAAAGCTGGCTTATGCAGCTTACGCCGAAAAAAGAACAATATGCTAGGGCTCTGCCCTATATTCCATTTATCCTACATCCTCAGGCTCTTGGCTTAAGTAGTAATTACATATAAATGAAATGTGTATTTTGGCCAAATTAAATACACGTTTTACAGTTTGTAAGAGAGCAATATCTCTTTAACATCATGGCAGTTTAAAATAACATGTTTAGTTTTAGTAAGTGTTTCAGCATATTTTATTTCAGATATATGTATGGTTATTAATTGTGAAACATTAATATTAAAGTACCTTTACGTGTGTGATCAAAGGTCCGCTCTCTTCTCCCCAATACCATTGGAAGGAGAAGTCACTTCTCCCTAAAATTTTAGGCTAGGATGATCCCTGTACACAAAACTTATTTTATTATAAAAGTGAGGACTTGACATACAATTGATTTATCATAAAAGTGAGGACTTGATACACACTTCATTTTATCAAAATGATGACTCCATTTTTTAAAATAAGAACTTTCTCGAAAATATTCTTATCAATCAAAATGAGGACTTTACACAAAACTTATTTTATTATAAAAGTGAGGACTTGACATACAATTGATTTATCATAAAAGTGAGGACTTGATACACAATTCATTTTATCAAAATGATGACTTGCCCTTCAATTAGGTTTTTTGAAAATAAGCATTGACCTCCAAAAACTCTTTATTTCATCAAAATGAGGACTTAACATACAATTCTTGGCAAGCATGTCTTATGAATCATTTCCTGAATACAATAATTAGATGGACACTAGACAGTTATGTAGATTGATGCTGTGATTAAACATGGCTTTCGATTTTGTGATGCAGGAGATGATGCCAATGATTCACCATTAGAAGACATGATGGTAACAGTGGTCCAGAACTTGGCTCAACCAGAGTTCCACCAACATTCCGACATGCACACAACCAGCAAAACATACCAAGGTACTTGGGAGAGAAAATATTTGGTGCTCATATTCAACCATTCTTGTAAAACTTCAACGTGGACAAGTTTATGGAAGTTGTGACAAGGGATTGCTCTCTTTCTTGCGATGCAGCTGGTAAGGCTGGTGATGCCCCAGATGCACTAGAAGACATTATTTTTATGTCCCCCATTATAGTAGTGGGGGACATATTGTTTTTGCCCTGTCTGTTGGTCTGTCTGTTGGTCTGTTGGTTGGTTGGTTGGTTGGTTGGTTTGCGCCAACTTTAACATTTTTTAGCTTGACTATTGTATATGAAATATATATAGTGGAGCAATCCTCATCACCCTGGTATCGGCTTCCTGTAAGCGTTAGCGTGCAAATGTTAAAGTTTGCGTACTACCCCAAATATTTTTTATGTCCCATGACATACAGTACAGCCAAAGCGGAACAAACGTATTTCGCAATCCGCGGCGGCAAGGCGAAATGAGTCTATGCCGCGCCAGTCGTTGAAGCCGCGTCAGTATGCGGCGGCAAGTCACATTTCGCCGCAAAACTTGGCATTTGTCCGCCGAGGCATACTGCGATCCGCAACATGATGCCGAGTCGATGCGCATCATAAAATAAAAAATCTTTTTCAAATTATTAGTTGCATGAAGTTAACATATTTTGAAAGAACAATTATAATAATAATTAAAATCATAATAAATTTATTGTGTGCGGATTGTATTAGCATATACATGTAAGCAAAGTTAATGTGTCTGGCCAATTAAGTTTGTTTCCCGCCCGTAGTGTATGTATTTCACACATAAACAAGGTCACGTTATTTTTTTTTTCGCACATACAAGTGGTCAAGGCTCCAGCATATGGTGGATTTATAAATTAATTGCATGTTGATTTTGCTATTATATTTAAGTTGAGAAAATTAGCAGTTTGAAGCCACATCAATAATCAAGACGGTGACAACGTATTTGTTGTTTTGTTAATTATCAGCTTATTATAACTATTGTTTGAATGTGCGTATATAAACACGTTTTATTTTGTTCATATTAATCAGTTAATATCGCTACTAATTACCCGATAATCCCGTATATTCCAGTTTAAAGCAAATGCTGGTAAATACTTACGATACACAAACATTCTCGATATTTCCTTAAGTATCAAAAACATTTTTGCATTTGTTACTATTTATAGAGATGATGAAATAACGTCTAATCATGTATTTATACAACACAAAATACACCCAAACTTTCCAAACGACGTTCTACATGTCTGCATAATTTTCGCGCACTTTTTATGAAACAAAGGATATTTTAGCACTGTTTATTTGACGCTAGAATTTGCCAAAGGTCGCGTTAGCATTAAAATTCGGAAGTGTGTTTCGGATTACAAATTTAATAATGATAATCGAACGAAACATTAACAGTTGCGCGTAATTAATTCTACGCTGCACATACATGTATGTACATGTAAGGTTGATATCTTTTCACTCGATCCGCCGCGTACATATGCGGCGGATTTACTCCGGGAAAGTACGCGAGGTTAATACAGACTCGGCGTAGTTGCGCGGATTGATGCCGAGTGCCACGGCGATACGCCGCGTGAACACACGATTCGGCCACCGCGTACTAATAATCTGGCCGTGGCGTAGCCGCGGATTATGTTTGTGCCGCATTGGCTGTACTGTATTTCTTGAATATTTTGCATACTTCTTTACCAACATAACCCCAAATTACAAACAAGAGCAGACAACTGTATCAAGCATTTTGTAAGAATAATGGCCTTTTTTACACTTAGAATATGCATATTATCAATAACTCTATGTTAAAGTTTGCGTTCCACCCCAAATATTTCCTATGTCCCTTGACATATTGCTTTAATATTATGCATACTTCTTTACCAACATGACTCAAATTTGACCCTGCTTTGGGGGGTCAAAAAATTGAAAATATGCTTATATAAGGCCTATTTTGTGAAAACTTTAAAAATCTTAACGTCCATAACCATTGGGCGTAGGGCTACCAAATTTGGTATGTAGTGACATCTAATCGTCCTCTACCAAGTTTGTTCAAATTATGCCCCTGGGGTCAAATTTGACCCTGCCCTGGGGGTGTCAAAAATCGAAAATTTGCTTATATAAGGCCTATTTTGTGCAAACTTTAAAAATCTTCTTGTCCTAAATTGTATGGCATAGGGCTACCAAATTCGGTATGTAATGACATCTTATAGTCCTCTACCAAGTTTGTTCAAATTAAGCCACTGGGATCAAATTTGACTGTTCCCCAGGGGTCACAAAATTGAACATATGCTTATATTGGGCCCATTTTGTGCAAACTATAAAATCTTCTTGTCCATAACCATTGGGCCTATTTCTACTAAATTCGGTAGGTAGTGACATATAATAGTTCTCTACTTAGTTATTTCAAATTATGCCCCTGGGAACAAATGTGACCTTGCCCCAGGGGTCACAAAAATGAACATATGCTTAAATAAGGCCTATTGTGTGCAAACTTTAAAAATCTTCTTGTTCTTAATTATAGAGCCTAGGGCTACTAAATTTGGTATGTAGTGATATCTAATAGTCCTCTACCAAATTTGTTCAAATTATTCCCCTGGGCTCAAATTTTACCCGGCCCCGGGTGTCACAAATCTGAACATATGACGTTTACCAGTGGAGATTACTGGGGCCATTTTGCTGTGACCAACAACAACATCAACATCTTGTAAACATGAGATAAAACCCTGTCATTTAGTGCCATTTTAGGTCAGATGGTGACTGCCTACAAAGGCATTGAAGTAAGAACATGTGTGAATGTTTTTTTTACAAACTGAAAAAAGTCGGGTTTTATTTAAATATGTCGAAAGTGACCATATATCTGGATGAAAATATTTTGGATGACATGTTAATTTTATGTCTTTTTTGTAGTGTTTAAACCAGTTTAATAATATATTATTGATTTTAAAAACACAACTTCCATGAACATAATTATTTCAAGAAAAGTCAATATATGATACTGCACGGTAAACTCAAAATTTGTATCCAAGAGAAGGTGTTGAAATTAATGAAGTGCAATGTTCTTAACTATCGTATATGCTGCTTTTTAATAACTAATGATTCATTGTTCCATTTGTGAATCGTGACTCATGAATTGTGGATATGATTGTCAATTGCTCAACAATCCATATATATTTCTGACCATTTTATAATTTTCTTAATATAAGTTATGAATTGATCTTAGAAGTCAAATGTATTACTTAATTAAAAACATTTATAAATATAAAGAAATAATCTTTAGATTATCATAATATTCTCAGGCCTGTTGGTCTTAGGGATGTGTGGGTTGATGAGCAATTTCTCCTTTTATCACAATTATTTCTACCCTTCCTGATCATTTCCTTCATATTCCATTTTAATTTAATTGACGTCTGCAACCTCTTTAAAATTAGGAAAGTCCAAAATGTGTCGTTTGGTAAAGGGTTAAGGCATTTTGATTCCTACTTGTGAATCAGTTTCAAATCGAATGCGTAGATTTGATCTTCAGCATCTAAAAATATGTTAAATACACTGTAACTTCAATATAGTGCGGTCCGGTCCAATATAATGCGGGGGGTCCTTGGATCCCGTTTTTTCTCCAACCTTCCATACTGATTCAAATCCATGTTATGCAACTTCATGTATTTTCATAAATTCAAAGAAGCCAGCGATCACAGCTTGATTGCTTTATCTGTCTGTTAAACCGATTTTAATCGATTAGAGGTTAAACGACACTCAACAGCTAATTGGTGTTAATCTGTTGTGTAATGTCAATAAAGGTGTGAAAACTCGCAAGTCGGTGTTTATTACATGTATTCCCTATCAGAGCGGTTCGGTGCGCTAATTTCAATAAGGCAAGTGCAGGCGGAATAATTATCAAATTAAAGTTATTTAAAACGATTACCTGTTTATGTTTTGTATTTATCGTGTATTGTATTTTTTTGTATAAACTATAGCTGTGTAAGTGTGTTATCGTTTATTATATGCTACACATGCTTGATAAATAAAAATATCTTTGTGTGTGTTTAATGTTTCAGTACGTATATGAAAAATAAATTTAACAATGTGCAGCTCCATGAGATACACATGCATGCCAAATGTCAAGTTGCTATATTCAATATTGCAAAAGTATTCATAAAATAAGCGATTTGGGCCACATATATTTGACCTCTGACCTTGAAGGATGACCTTGACCGACCTTGACCTTTCACCACTCAAAATGTGCAGCTCCATGAGATACACATGCATGCCAAATGTCAAGTTGCTATATTCAATATTGCAAAAGTATTCATAAAATAAGCAATTTGGGCCACATATATTTGACCTCTGACCTTGAAGGATGACCTTGACCTTTCACCACTCAAAATGTGCAGCTCCATGAGATGCACATGCATGCCAAATGTCAAGTTGCTATCTTCAATATTGCAAAAGTATTTATAAAATAAGCGATTTGGGCCACATATATTTGACCTCTGACCTTAAAGGATGACCTTGACCTTTCACCACTCAAAATGTGCAGCTCCATGAGATACACATGCATGCCAAATATCAAGTTCCTATCTTCAATATTGCAAAAGTAATTATAAAATGAGTGATTTTGGCCATATATATTTGACCTCTGACCTTGAAGGATGACCTTGACCTTAACCTTTCATCACTCAAAATGTGCAGCTTCATGAGATACACATGCATGCCAAATATGAAGTTGCTATCTTCAATATAGCAAAAGTTATTGCAAAATGTTAAAGTTGGCGCAAACAGACAGACCAACAGACAGACCAACGGACAGGGCAAAAACAATATGTCCCCCACTACTATAGTGGGGGACATAAAAATCCTGACGATTTATTTACATGCTAACGCAGTGTAATAATTAACAGAGATGCACTTTAATTTTTGCCCGTTATCAGAAAGTCCACGGAAAGCACGTTTTTTTACATGCTGCATATGACGCAATAAAACATTTCTTTGTACATGTATCGTATTGCATTCAATCTAAATTTAAATTCGCTCGTCCAATGAAAGCTGTGTCCCATAATGCACTGTACTAATTTTTCTGAAAAATGGCGTAGGCATATGAATTTGTTTACGAAGTTTGTAAACATATTTCTTGTCATAAACGTTAAACATTATTTTTTCGTAAGTGATGTAATTATATTGGATTATCGGATAAATGTGCACATTAGAAAAGCGGTATGTATACTGTTATCGTTCTATTCGGTTTATATGCATGTATTTGCGGATGACAACACAGCATGACGATACACAGGACCTATATTATAGGCTATACTTTACCTGTTTTTATAGCCCCTTAAATAAATAAGCTCAAAACTTATAACGCTGTCCGTTATAACGCTGTTGCGTGGCTTGGACCCCGTCATCCGCGTTGTATTGGAGTTTCAGTGTATTATATATGACTTATTACTTATTAAAGATCTTTGCTAAAAGAATATACAAACAAGACTTAATATCTCGGCCATCATAACTGATTTATATAGTAATCATTATAGTATTCAGATATTACATACTGATATCCATATACAAAGTCTGGCATTCATTTATTTTCATTGTCTTGACACTTTCTTCCAACAAATAACCACTTACTGTTAGATCAGCAATATTCGGACTGGTAAACTCTATCTAAAACCATGGAAAAGCCCAACCCTATTATTGCAGTTTATGGTTTATGTATAAATATGTGAAGTACATGTATGATTATAATATTAAGAAATTGAGAAGCACAAGATAATGTATCACTTGTGACCAACTCAATAGCTTTACAATAATTTTGCAAAATAGAAATGTCCATGGGGTATAAAATTTAACTTAGATTTATTGGAATGTGAAATACATTTTTAAAAGCTGAATAACACATCTATTTACATATTTCTCTCTGACAATACTAATGGCACAAAATTGACATAGCTTAATTGATGATTTGAATTGATAACACTCTTAAATAATTATAATGGACATGCTATGCCTTAAAAATGTTCTTTGGTCCAATTATGACATTCAAAAATTATTCAGTACCCATGCTTCAATAGCTCGTATAATCAGATTACCCTACCCATTGAATACCTGAACATAGTAATATATTTATTAGATATAATTGCTCCACAAATTTCTTTGTGTGAGTGTAATGTCAGGCAATTTGAAAAAGATCTACAATCAATGGAATTTCTTTTATATAATACCTGCCAAATCACTCGAAGCCTTTGACTAGTAATGGCTGCAATATGAGAACCATAGCTGAAACTTTCAATTTAAAATCCACTGGTGATCAGCAATTTAACGAACTTGTTCGAACATTTGGCCATTATTAAGGAAGGCATATATTAGTCACACCTTACCTCTAATCCTGAGTTCTTGTGTGTGTATGTGTGTGAGTATTCTGTATGAAATTAGTATCATCTCTGTAATTTGTGCATTCCTAGAAGGATTTCAATGTCATTTCATATTTTATATTTGCCTGACTACAGTACAGACACCGTGTACTTAAACAAAAAAGCCTGTCAGCAGTGTTCACATTTCTAGAAGGGTAACACTTCCCTGCGGATGGACAAGCTACTTACCTCGTTGTTTGGCCGTAATTTACCTTGTTTCCCGATGAAAAGGAGTCGGCAACATGGGATTCAGAAATATGCATTCCGCAAACTAGGATACATTGTAAATAACAGAAATAATAAATATTCGGCTGATGGGGAAATGGCAAAAAATGACTTCGCAAACTGGAAATCTGAAAATTCAGCAATCCGGTACAAAGATAGCGGCGATCACAGCTTCATTGCTTTATTTGTCCATTTCACCGATTTTAGATTTTTAACTGCGTAGAGGTTAAACCACTTTCGACAGCTTATTGGTGTTTATCTGTTGTGTAATGTCAATAAAGTTGTAAAAAACTAAAGAGTCAGAGTTTATTACATGTTTTCCCTATCAGAGCAGTATGTGTAAGAAAAATAAATGAAATTATGAAGATGATTTATGTACATGCTAACGCAGTGTAACTGTTAACAGATATTCATTTTCATTTTTACCCGTTATCAGAAAGTCCCCAGGAAGCACTTTTTTTACATACTTTGTTTGACGCAATAAAACATTTTTTGTACATGATCGTATTGCATTAAATAATCTAAATTAAAATTTGCTCGTCCAATAAAAGTTGTGTCCCATAATGCATTGTACTCTTTACACTTCTGATAAATGGTGTAGGCCTCAGATTTTGGTCCTTGAGAAAAAAACTGCATATGCATATTATCAGCGGGTTCTGGTCAGATGATTTTTCACAGAGTGATGGCCCTTTGAAATTTTCCATTAATTGAACATATAGTGCAATTCTTGTCCAGGCTATTTCTCAGCAACTTATGACCAGAATTCAATGAAAATTTATGGGAAGCTTCACAACCAAGAGGAGATGTGCATATTATCAGCGGGTTCTGGTCGGATGATTTTTCACAGAGTCATGGCCCTTTGAAATTTTCCATTAACTGTACAGTACAGCTAACGCGGCACAAACATAATCCGCGGCTACGCCACGGCCAGATTATTAGTACGCGGCGGCCGAATGGTGTGTTCACGCGGCGTATCGCCGTGGCACTCGGCATCGATCCGCGCAACGACGCAGAGTCTGTGTTAACCTCGCGTACTTTCGCGGAGTAAATCCGCCACACACGTACGCGGCGGATCCAGTGAAAAGATAATCACCTACATGTACATACATGTATGTATAGCGTAGAATTAATTACGCGCAACTGTTAATGTTTAGTTCGATTATCATTATTAAATTTGTAATCCGAAACACACTTCCGAATTTTAATGCTAACGCGACCTTTGACAAATTCTAGCGTCAAATAAACAGTGCTAAAATATCCTTTGTTTTATAAAAAGCGCGCGAAAATTATGCACACATGTAGAACGTCGTTTGGAAAGTTTGGGTGTATTTTGTTGTGTATAAATACATTAACATCACGTCAGGCGTAAATCGCGTGTTCAGTGGAAAAAAAACCGCCCCGATTAGACGTTATTTCATCATCTCTATAAATAGTAACAAATGCCAAAATGTACTTGATACTTAAGGAAATATCGAGAATGTTTGTGTATCGTAAATATTTACCAGCATTTGCTTTAAAACTGGAATATACGGGATTATCGGGTAATTAGTAGCGATATTAACTGTATAATATGAACAAAATAAAACGTGTTTATATACGCATATTCAAACAATAGTTATAATAAGCTGATAATTAACAAAACAACAAATACGTCGTCACCGTCTTGATTATTGATGTGGCTTCAAACTGCTAATTTTCTGAGCTTAAATTTAATAGCAAAATCAACATGCAATTAATTTATAAATCCACCATATGCTGGAGCCTTGATCACTTGTATGTGCGAAAACATAATAACGTGACCTTGTTTATGTGTGAAATACATACACTACGGGCGGGAAACAAACTTAATTGGCCAGACACATTAACTATGCTTACATGTATATGCTAATACAATCCGCGCACAATAAATTTATTATGATTTAAATTATTATTATAATTGTTCTTTAAAAATTTGTTAACTACATGTAACTAATGATTTTACAAAGATTTTTTATTTCATGATGCGCATCGACTCGGCATCATGTCGCGGATAGCGGCATGCCTCGGCGGACAGATGCGAAGTTTCGCGGCGAAATGCGACTTGCCGCCGCATACTGACGCGGCTTCAACGACTGACGCGGCATCGACTCGTTTCGCCTTGCCGCTGCGGATCGCGAAATACGTTTGTTCCGCTTTGGCTGTACTGTATATATAGCGCAATTCTTGTCCGGGCTATTTCTCAGCAACTAATAACCGGAATTCAATGAAACTTTATGGGAAGCTTCACTACCAAGAAGAGATGTGCTTATTATTAGCGGGTTCTGGTCCGATGATTTTTCACAGAGTTATGGCCCTTTAAAAAAAATTATAAAACAATAATTGTCCCCCCAACTACTGTGCCCTCAAGATGTTTCCTTTTATCTGAATATATAGTGCAATATTGTGACAAAAAAAACCTTTGGGGAGCATTGATCACCGGTCTCCGATGGTTTCTTGTTTTATTATGTTTCCTTTAAGCTGAATAATGTTCAATATGATATTTAAGCAAATTAGCCAATGGTTTATTTAACCCATTCCAAGAATTGGAAACTTATCAACATTTTATTTGTATAACTTTATGTGCACTTTGCATGTCAGATTTGTGTGAAATAGTAGCTTTGATATTGCAATTGTTTAATTACTGTAATTTAAATCACTTACAAAACCTTTAAAATCAATGCTCTTAAGTTTCTATATATGAAGAAGACGACGCAGAAGAAGAGGAGAAGGATGCATTCTACGACGCCCTTCAAAGTGTTTTAGAGGACATCCCCCAACAGGACGTGCTGATGTTGCTCGGCGACTTCAATGCTAAGGTTTGCTGCGACAACAAAGACAAAAAGAGGACCATGGGAAGACATGGAGTGGATGTGATCACCAACAACGGGGAGACACTAGTCAACTTCTGCCAACAAAACAACTTGGTCATAGGAGGGACCCTGTTCGCGCACAAGGAGATCCACAAACTTACATGGACATCACCAGACGGCAGGACCCAGAACCAGATCGACCACATCATCATCACCTACACAAGGTCGATATATCGTATTAAATATATCATGCGTTGCCGCAACTGTCAAGAAAAATATTGTGCGTCGCCCCCACTTTTAAGAAAAATATCAAGTATCACTTTGTGTGTCTAGTTTTGCGCTTGATGAAAGAAGTGCAAGATTATATATGGCACTATCAGGATTCCTTATGTTTTAGTATTTGCTCCTCGTTGTCCTGGGTATTGAACCCTTAGGGCTGGCAAGTCCACATGGGGTATAGTGGTTATGTTTTAGTATTTGCTTCTTTTTGTCCTGGGTTTTGAACCCCCAGTGCAGGCAAGCCTTCATGTAGCATAATGGTAATGTTTTACTTTACCTGTCACTTTCCTAATGATTTTAGTAATTTGGTAATAATTCATCAAAAGTGATGTACATAATACAGTTAGTATGACTTACTATTTTTATTAAAGATCTTTGCTAAAAGAATATGAAAACAACACTTAATATCTCGATCAATATTACTGATTAATATGGTTATCATGATAGTATACAGATATTACATATGGATATCCAGATACAAATTCTGGCATTCATTTACAGCGCAACTAAAAAATATCTTGTATGCTCAATTACTCGATTGCATCAAATTGAGCAACTTTATTCATTGAAATTTTGTATTATGATCATGCTTATGAATTCATGATGGGTAGGTGGCTGAATTCATGCTGAATTTAAAGAGTATAACTCAAAGTACACAAATGTTTTGCTTTCTATAAATTAAGATTGATATATGCATGCTATCGTAATGTCACTGTGCATTGAACATTGTGTGGGTCTGGCCAAAGCGCAAGTCAAGTTTACTGATGTAGAAATATTTGTTCACTCAATACCTTAAACATGTGCAATCTGTACGATCCATTTAAGATGGCGTCATAGTGATAATATATGATAGCTTTTGAACATTATAATTTCACATTTGCAGATATATAATTAATTTGAATTACTAATAGATTTTAACTTGCATACAACTGTTGTGTGTTGAAGGGAGCTCCCAAAAGTATGAAAAGTATCAGGATAGTGTTCTCCATTCCTCCATTACATGATGCGAGTAAGAAAAAAAGCTGTAAACAAAATCTGGCTAAAAAATAACAACATTTAGGACTTTCTCAACGCTATTTAAGTTTTTAATACAAGCTGCATTGAATTTATAGGCATATGCAGGGCTTTTTTTCCTGATTTTGTGAAGCGGCCCTGGCCGCCTCACTTTGTGAAAAATTGAGTCGCAAACTTTTCAAAATTGTAAAAGAATGAGACGCAAACTTGTGAAAATTGTGAAAAAACAAGTTGCGAACTTGTACACATTGTGAAATTCAGTTAATTAAGAATAAGTATAGTAAAAGCATGTTTAATACATGTACTTGCCTAATATTGAAATGTCTTTAAGTATAAATGCATTAATCATATTTTCATTGTCTTGACACTTTCTTTCAACAAATAACCACTTATAATTAGATCAACAAAAGATCTTAAACTAAAGAAAAGCCTGACCCCTGTCAATAACTTGACTTGCACTAACAACTTGTGTAAGAAATGTCAACCATTTATTTTATTTTTTTTTCAGATTTTACAAAGCATAAACACATACACTGTTTGAACATTTCTTCGCACCATGAAAATGCATTAAAATCAATGTTCATATAAATGGACAACATTTATACTTAAGTTTGACCCAATATTAACAATTGTAAATGGATAATATACAGAATAACAAGTCTCGCTCTCGGTTATCAATACATAAATCATGTGCTTTCATCCAAATTTCAAATGAATTTTCTTATAATTTAATCCATGTTCGTTTTAAAAGTGCATTGTAAAAAAAAAACTTCTGTAGAAATCTTTTGTTTCTTTATTGAAATCCCAAATTGCAATAAATCGGGAATATTTGATGTTTTTAAAAATCTTTTCAACATAGCATGATGATCACGATTATTGTTTAATGGTGAGGTAGTGTATTGTGTGTCCTGCGGACTCAACATTTGCATTGTTAACACACTAGAGGCCACATTTATTGCTTGATCTCCATTAAATTTGGTTAGAAGATTTGTCCTAATGGTATCTTGGACGAGTTTGAAAATGGTTCTGGTTGGTTAAAAAACATGGCCGCCATGGGGCAGGGCATTTTACCTTATATGGCTTTATTAAAACCTCGTTAACACTCTAGACGAGACATAAATTGTCTTTAAATCGTGTATAGTATATGTGATATAGTCCTGAAAAGTAACATCAGACATGTACATATGTACTAGTGTTATGTTTCTTGTGCATGGCACTTATTCTCATGGACAATTCATACACCCATGAAATTTCATGTTGAAATCTTGTATTTATAGTTTCTGAGATACAGCCCTGAAAAGTTACATCATACAAAAACAACAAAGGGCAATAACTCTTACTTAAGAAAGTGAAGGGTTATGGTTCTTATGCATGGTTCTATAAATGAGATATAGTCCTGAAAAGTTACATCATAAAATAACAATAACAAGAAAGGGCAATAAATGTTATGTAAGAAAGTATACAGTTATGGTTCTTGTGCATTGATAATTATACACCATGAAGTTTCATGTTAAAATCTTGTATAGTATCTGAGATATAGCCCTAGTTACATCATACAAAAACAACAAAGCGCAATAACTCTTATTTCAGAAAGCGACGGGTTATGGTTCTTGTGCATGGCACCTCTCCTCAGCTATATTTATACACCCATAAAGTTTCATGTTGAAAACTAATATTGAGTTTCTGAGATAAAGCCCTGAAAAGTTTGTGAGTGACTGCACTGACAGACAGACCGACAGTACGTTTAAGTATATTTAGCGTACCCGGGGTACATTAAAGTATACTTAAGAGTACAAGGGGTACTTTAAAGCATTACCCGAGCCGAACCGACAATTACCAATCGAGCTTATTGACAGATTAAATAAATGATGATAGTGGTAACTATGATTGTGTGAAATATAATACAATAGTTTTCCTGTAAACACCGATTGGGATTATACATTTCTGGAACTGAATTTGATTCATAATAAGTTTTAACTTTTTTAAGCTGAAATAATATATATATATATATATATATATATATATATATATATATATAATCTGAAAATATTTTCTTAAATCAATGTTATATCTTTGTATTAAAACACTGCAACACTCATGACTGTAAATTTAGGCATTACCATATTTTTTTACAACGTTATGCATGTACATCATCGATATATATAACATTTAAAACGAAAATCGTTTTAAAATTCAAATGTTTGCATGGTGTTAGAACTACTGTTTTGATATCTTTGTTGTGAACAACGTGTTTAGGTTCAATGTCCGAAAAAAGATGTCCGAAAATAACTGCAAGCTGTTAAAACGCGAAATTAAGTTGAATTGAAACAACATTGCGTTAAATATTAGTTTTCATTAATCTGACATTTTTCACAGCGACTGATCGGAGCAATCTCATGGGGGTACTGTGAAAATCGTCAGATTTCCGATTTATGTGACAGATCTCATGATCTGACAATATTCACACTACACCGGTCTATTTCGTTTCCTCAGAGATAGCTTAAGTCGTCCGTTTGTAAGCTTAAATTTGATTGGCTGACGGGTTCAATGGCTTATTCTAAAAATAAATGCTTCTCGAGAAGCATATTGCTGCGCGAGCAGGAATTTTGCTGCTCGAGCAGCATTTAAATTAGAAGTTAAAGCATAGAAGTTAAAGTTTCGACCCCTTTGGTGCACCATAAAATAGAGTTTGGTACAGGTTTGTGCGTCTTCAGTGAGCATCATAATTACGCTTGTGTAGTTCGACAAACATTATAACACGGCACGCTACTTGCTTTCTATAGACAAAGAAGGAAATCAAGTGTGGGTTATTCTGCAATTAATTTTGGGTGGAGCTTAATGTTTTGAAAATAGTTCCGAATAAATAAAGAAAATATTGCAGTAAAATTCACGTGCTTTAACCGGCTCTAAAAGAAATGTAGTAAATGTAGCATGTATATGATTGTTATGAAACAACAAATTGTATATTTGGTGATAAGTGGCATAACCACGCCTGCAAAGAATGTTATTTGTAAAGAAACGTAATTAAAAAAACATTTATAGCACGTCAGCTTTTCAGTAGCATCATGCAATAAACGTGACGTCCTTTAGTTTCTACGATTGTTGTTCTAAATGAGAGTGACATCATTTGCAAAATATTTATGAATGAAAACGGCGTCATAAAAAGTTATGTTTGTACAATTTAATGACATCACTAAATAGTGAACTTTGTACTAAGAAGGGCGGAGTATTGAAAAATATAGTTCACATCCCAGGGTTATAGATAATTTTTTGGGTAATTGGGTTTTTCACCTCCTGTTTTGACAACAATAGGGCTTCTGTAAATTCAATTGTTTTAGCAAAAAAATTTACCCCCTACTTTTGAGCTTAATTGGGTTTTTCACCCCTGTTTTTTTTTTAACTCAATCGGGTAATTTAGGGAATGACATATATAACATAATAAAAATCTACTAAGATTACTTTATTATTATGTGCATGTGAAAAATAAATCAACATTTTTAGCAACATTGGTTAGTTTTAATTTACTTTTCATGTTTGTGCATAATGTACATTTCATAACTCCACTTTCCATATCCATCACCAGCCACGGGTGTTTGTTTCGCCACTCTATTCACGGGTGTTTGTTTCGCCACTCTATTCACGGGTGTTTGTTTCGCCACTCTATTCACGGGTGTTTGTTTCGCCACTCTATTCACGGGTGTTTGTTTCGCCACTCTATTCACGGGTGTTTGTTTCGCCACTCTATTCACGGGTGTTTGTTTCGCCACTCTATTCACAGGTGTTTGTTTCGCCACTCTATTCACGGGTGTTTGTTTCGCCACTCTATTCACTGGTGTTTGTTTCTATTAAAGCTTTTTCACTTACACTCCCCATAAGTTGATAACATGTTTTTTGGGTTTGACAACCTCGTTCAAAATCTCCGATAATAACGGGCAAACTAAATTCTTAGGAGAAATGATCATATATTCCAACAGATTGTTCAGCAAAGCAGCACAGAAGCTTTCGGTTTCCCCAATATTCTGGCGTAAATACCTGTCTAAAGTGTTTGTTTGTGTGATGATTCTCTTTCTACGGCCATTAGTGGCCATTTGGATATTTTAAGAAAATGAAAGTAGAAATCGGACGGGTCTACGAATAATTACAGTAATTTACCCCAAAGGTTGATAACCGCTGGAAAGACTGCCTTCTTTTCTTCATAGGACGTTATATAAACTTTTCGGTACATTTTTGTACGGGAAATAACCAGTCTAAAAAAATACGCTCGGTGTTTGTAAGAATTGCGTTTCATGACGCAAGGTTTTTTATGGGAATTACGTTATTAAATTTATACTTGCGTTTTTGTACGCTTGATTTTGAATTTAATTACGTTTTTGGTTATTTTAATTGCGTAAAAACGCACATACGCTTGTTATCTATAGCCCTGCGTCCAAAAGCTTGAACCAAATCAATCAGAATTGTGTTAGAATCAAAATGATATTTTTTTATGATGGTTTGTTGTTGAATAACCCACAGTAAGGAGTATAGATGCGTGTTATAAAATCACAGGTGCTTTGCACTCGTGATTTAATACCTACACATGTATACTCCTTACTGTGGGTTATTCGACAACAAACCATGATAAAAAAAAATTATTTCTTAAATAACTCCACTTGCCTCCTTAAAGATTGTCAGGTTCATTGCGCCTGTCACCCTTGACACCTGCTTAATATGCCAGCTGTCAATCAAATTGTTCTGGATTATCATATCAGCCAATCATTGCCCAGGCACCTGGATACACGCCCTCCATACAGAGGTGTATCCAATAAATGTGCATATTACATATCAATACCGACTGTAGGTACTGCTTAAACATTTTTTTTTATTTAAAGAAAAGGTTTCCACATTTCAAAATAATTCCCCACACATTAACAAAAAGGTTTTAAAGAAAACAACATTAAGATTATTTCCCTATGCAGGAAAGTTAAAAAAATGTTTTATGAAACTGATAATCCATTTATTTGGCATGGACCATGGTTTTAGACTTGATTCAGATAGAAAGTTGGTAAAAAGCATTATACTAACTTCATATATTGTGGGGGTAAATTTATACTGTATAGGTTTAGTTGTATTCATTGAAATTCCACAGGATAAGGCTAGAGTATCATAATATTAACCATGTATTATGCAGTCTTTTAATATGGCATAAAAGTCTTACCGTATTTCTTTTTCTGTATTTCACATATACAAACATTCGAATGCTTGTCATAAATGTACATCCACCTTTTTACATTCTTTCATATTTTCCAAATATGTGTGCACATGTTGCACGGTTACTGCCTATTCTGGACCTCTGGGGTAGTGTGGTTTTGTACACTATTTTGATGAAGTTAAAAATAGCCATGCTGAGAGATCATAATGTTTTCTATAAATAAAGAAGCGTCTTGAAGGCTGACATAGTAATAATATTTCAAAACATAAGTTCAGTCAAAACTGGTCAGTCTGGATTCCCCTGACGAAAATAATTCTATAATACACTTGAAAATAACGGTCAATTGTCCAAAGCAGCCAATGGCTAGTATATTTCAATTCGAAAGTCATGTTTAAACTGAAAACAACATGCGACAGTCGTTTCGAGTGGTGAAAATAAAGAACACAAACGAAACAGGTGCAATAACAATAAAAATGTGTATTAGTAGCAATTATCGGCTGCATTCATAACACCAAAGCATTAGTGGGTGACATAGTCAATAGATCTTAATCGCCGATAAGGTGTTAAAGACAACACTAAGCTGGCGAGTGTTGATATAAGAAGACAATAAAAGGATTAGTGATTATTCAGGAAAATATCTATTAAATTGCAACTTAAATAACAAACTTAATATTTTTTAGTTGCACTGTATTTTTGTTTTATGACAGCAAATCGGCTTTTATAATTGTTCGGACGTGACGTCCTGACATGTGTTAATTTTTATTTAAAAATACATCCCAGTGAATGTAATTCGAACTGTCGGATTTACTGAATAAACGAGATGCATAAATAAACAACAATTCTATCTTGCATAAAGTCATAGATGTAGTTTAAAAATAGTAATGAAATTTAATAAATTTATAAGACATTATTCTGGATAATTTAATAAAAATTATTCATGTTATTATGCATAGTAATCGGCAATGAGCCTTTGTTTTACACTGTGTGCGAACGACTGGGTGGGGTAACGACGTAGCAACAGTTTTATTACTACCAACTGATCAACCATCTAAAAAGTGGTGATCCAAGAATAGCGATCACTCGTCAACAACGGTCATTTTGGTCATTTCCCTTAACTGACCGCTGTTCTCAGTTTTGACTGTACATTTTAAGAAGAATAAAAAAATGAAATTAAATTAATTTACTTACAAGAAAATAATCTTGAATAATTGTAATAACTAGAAAAAAGATAAATTACAAAAAGTTGTTTTCAAACCCTATTTTATCAGGATTAAATTGGTTTGGGACTCAAGTTGGACAAAACATTAAAGCCAACGTTTTGATTTTTTTTTCAAGCATATCATTTGACCATTTTAGCATCACAAACAAATGTTAATTGAGGAAATGTGCATGAATATCTTGATACTTCATTTAGAATTGCACAAACGCTGTCATATCAATACCTGTAAAAGCAGGTGATGTCAAAAGATGTTTGGTGTAGGATTCTATTAAGGCACAATGAATTGGTAGGATCGCGTGTTTAGATCTCTTTCATGTCAAGCATTTTCGTAATCACATTAAAACCTTCCTGTTTTTTTGTAGTTGTTATTGAGGTTAATTTAACTCACCTGAATAGATGTTTACCACAAGTCTTGCAGTATCAGGTAAACGCATTTACCTTGACCATTGTACCATTTAGTTGTCTTTTATGTGAGGTGTAAACCAATCTGTTGATGAATGCCTTGTTTGATTGAAATAACAGATAAAATAAGACTGGCTAGCTTTGTTTAAATAGAGTATTTTGTCAAATTTTGGGCTGAAATTGGACTAAATTTCCTATGTCAAAAAGTATATAATCATCTTACCTAAATGTCTCAGAACCTAAATTCCCAGATGAAAGTTTCCAAACATTTTTTTTTAATTGTTCATTTTGAAGGCTGACTGGAAAGTATATTAACATAATAATTTATTCACTCCCTGTGTGCTATACTTTACTATTTTGTGTATTTTATTTGACTACAATATTGTGTAATTTCAAGAATCAAAAAGTTTATGTACATGGATTTTAAGCTATTTGATTGTATTGGATTATATTATTATGTTGACCATGTGATCTACAAATCTGTTACCTATAAACATCAATCTTATCGTGTTTTTATAAAGAAATGTTTAATTTTGACTAAAGTTCTTTCAATGTAGGCGCTAAATTACATTCGTGTGACATCTACTGTGTACAATCATCTGACGTCACAATATTTTCTAAAATTCAGCCTTTTTTGTTTCTAATTTAAAAAGCAAACATCCTTAGTAAAACATGTGAAAGTTACTTATTTTATCAATAAGCATCTGATGATGACAGCAAATGACTTGTGTAAAGTTTAGCGCTAAGCTAGTTTATGTGTAAAAATGTACTATTTATGGCAATAATAATGGAAAATGTGTCAATTTAATTTAACATTTGTGTTTAAATCCAATTTGTATGCCTTCGGTAGGGAGGCATATCAGTCGCTCTTTCTGTCCATTTGTCCGTCTGTTCATTAGGCCTTCCATTTTCCAGATGTTTTTTACGCAACACTTCAAGATATTGAGCTGATTTTTGGTGTGCAAGTCTACCTACAAGACCTTCAGATGAAGTTTGAAATATGTTCCGGTCCATTGATTTTTGGCCAAGTTATTGGCCAAGGACTTACAAATTATCTGTATTATAACCTTTTTTTCCATAGTTTTTTTACACATGGCTTTCAGATATTGAGTTAATTTTTGGTATTTGAGTCTACCAACATTACTTACAGATGAAGTGCGAGTTTTGTTTTTGATTGACTTTTGGCTAAGTTATGGGCCTTGTTTTCTCTTAAAATAGCTGCTGTGGGACTTCAAATTGTAGTAGAATTGTGTTTCACAAATGTAGCTCTTGTTTAAAGCTTGCTATTCTGATTCAAATATGTCAAAGTAGATGTATTCTAGTAGTGCTGCAACAATACGCCAAAAAGCGTATTGCGATATATTGTCAGTTCAAAAACCCGTATTGCAATATATCGCAATATATTGCTTACTTGTACCAGAATTATAACTCGCCAATTACCGGATAATCCCGTATATTCCAGTTTTAAAGCAAATTCTGGTAAATGTTCACTATAAAAATGCTCAAAAATAACACAAAACACAAACATTCGCCAATTTTCTTAAATATCAAATACATTTTGGCATTTGTTACTATTTAAAGATGTGATGAAATAACTTCCAATCGGGCGTTTTTTTCCCACTGAGCACGCGTAAATCGCCTGACGTGATGTTCCCATTTTATACAACACAAATACACCCACACTTTCCACGCGACGTTCTACATGTCTGTATAATTTTCCCGCGCTTTTTATTGAGAAAAAGAATAAAGCACTTTTTTTATTGTTGCGTTAGCATTACATTTCGGAAGCGTGTTTCTGAAATTCGGATTACAAATTTTATAATGCTCATTTCAGAATCGAACGAAACATTTAGTTGTGCGTAATTAATTCAACGATAATTCGTTTAAAAGCATATAATAAATGCTCCCATGTAACAACGCTACTCTGTATAATAGACTTTTTAGAATGCCATTTTTACGTAACAATTTATTTTTACAAAATACCGCTTTGTTTTGTTTACCTTGATATCATTAGTTTGAATGGCTTTTCTAAACGAAATGTAGATGCATGTTTGTAAAATTTTCGTACCGGTATGACGAAAATCGTATCGCAATACAATATGCGTATTGCGATATATACCGATATACCGGTATATTGTTGCAGCACTATATGCTAGAGTTATTCTAAATTGGTTCATATTTACAATTATATCAGAGTCTGTGAGTGTGAATGACGTAAGGTGATAGCCCTTATGTGTATCTGTTTTCTGATTTTATTCGTAAAAGTTAATTGAATGTAAGAGGTTATAAAAAAGACAACACTTCAATTCTCATTTGTATTTTATATGTGAGCAAACAAACACAAATTCCATTTTCAGCTTTTATTTTAACAATATCGCTCTATTCTCAAAATAAGGATAAAAAACAAACATGTTATCAGCGCTCTCATTCCAGCACAGATGTACCTTACTTAAGTCCTTTGTAGCTCAAAAGGGGGATTTTGTCATCCGGCATGGGTTGTCTGTTGTTTTTAATTTTGATGCTGATACTCTAGAGGCTTGATTTCATGTCCAATTATAATTGGTCAGAACAATCGTATTAATGATATCTTTGCCATGTTTGAACATGGGTGTATTGGGGTAAACAAAACTATGTCATGAGGTCAAAATAAAGGAAAAGTTAATTTATGACCACTCCAGCGTTAACATGGTTTGCCTTATAATTTTCTTGAATCTTGCTCATACCATTATTCTGTTTAAATGCTAAATTTGAAAATGGTTCTGGTCTATTGGAAAACATTGCTGCCAGAGGTGTGGTCAGTTTTCCTTGTATAGCTTTCGCAAAACATTACAAACACTAGATAGAAGTCATACATGTATTTTCCAAAGTATCATGAAATATACTCTGAGGTTGTTCTTAGGATATCATGGCAAATTTGTTTAATGGATTAGCTCCATTTCAAGCTCACATTCATGAACATGAATCTACTCAAAGAAAGAGTTTACATGCTGCGTTTCAGTACCCTACTGCTCATTGGCTGTTTACCTTCGGTATTTTAATACACTGTTTCTGATTGGTCAAAGTTAAAAACCATCCTGGAAAGAACAATTAAAGGATACCAGTGTGTAAATTGTACACATTTATATTAGATTAAAAATAGTTTTGATATAGTATTGTTGCGTGAAAATTTTAATTAGAAAATCAAAGGTCAAATGCATATTAAAAAGTTGTGCAATAGAACAATCTTCAGACGAAATAACTCAGATATTGATAAACTGGAACTCTAATATTACGTGGTTGATGTGGTCCAAGCTGGGAACCCACATTATAAACAAAACCGCAAAATGAGTATGGTACAGTACAGCCAAAGCGGAACAAACGTATTTCGCGATCTGCGGGGGCAAGCCGAAACGAGTCGATGCCGCGTCAGTCGTTAAAGCCATGTCAGTATGCGGCGTCAAGTCGCATTTCGCCTTGAAGCTTCGCATCTGTCCGCCGAGGCATGCAGCCATCCGCGACATGATGCCAAGTCGATGCGCATCATGAAATAAAAAATCTTTTTAAAATTATTAGTTACATGTAGTTAACAAATTTTTAAAGAACAATTATAATAATAATTAAAATCATAATAAATTAATTGTGCGCGGATTGTATTAGCATATACATGTAAGCAAAGTTAATGTGTCTGGCCAATTAAGTTTGTTTCCCGCCTTTAGTGTATGTATTTCACACATAAACAAGGTCACGTAATTTTGTTTTCGCACATACAAGTGGTCAAGGCTCCAGCATATGGTGGATTTATAAATTAATTGCATGTTGATTTTATATTTAAGCTGAGAAAATTAGCAGTTTGAAGACACATCAAAAATCAAGACGGTGAAGACGTATTTGTTGTTTTGTTAATTATCAGCTTATTTTAACTATTGTTTGAATATGCGTATATAAACATGTTTTATTTTGTTCATATTATACAGTTAATATCGCTACTAATTACCCGATAATTACATTTTGGCATTTGTTACTATTTAAAGAGATGATGAAATAACGTCTAATCGGGGCGTTTTTTTTCCACTGAACACGCGATTTACGCCTGACGTGATGTTCATGTATTTATACAACACAAAATACACCCAAACTTTCCAAACAACGTTCTACATGTCTGCATAATTTTCGTGCGCTTTTTATGAAACAAAGGATATTTTAGCACTGTTTATTTGACGCTAGAATTTGCCAAAGGTCGCGTTAGCATTAAAATTCGGAAGTGTGTTTCAGATTACAAATTTAATAATGATAATTTGATAATCGAACGAAACATTAACAGTTGCGCGTAATAAATTCAACGATAATTTGTTAAAGCGCGTAACGTGTCATCTCGCTTATTAAAACGTGAAAATAATAATTATGAAACCAGCGTAAATCTTGGTTTCTACGCTACACATACATGTATGTACATGTAGGTGGATATCTTTGCACTCGATCCGCCGTGTACGTATGCGGCGGATTTACTCCGCGAAAGTACGCGAGGTTAATACAGACTAGGTGTCGTTGCGCGGATCGATGCCGAGTGCCACGGCGATACGCCGCGTCAACACACGATTCGGCCGCCGCGTACTAATAATCTGGCCGTGGCGTAGCTTCGGATTATGTTTGTGCCGCGTTGGCTGTACTGTAGTTACTTGGATGGAACTTAAGGATGTTTATAAACATTAAGGTCAAAGGGATTTGATATGTATTTTCGGCGATCGTATTATAATTGTAGTTTGGTTGTAAATGTGAAGAGAAGGGCAATCCAGGTTCGAACTTTTTAATAACTTTCAAATGTATAACTGACAATAATAAAAAACAATAATAATGATGACATCTACTTAATTTCACTATTTATGGCGATGTGGCAGTATGTTCTGCCAAGATCACAACATGTAGAGATGCTTTAAAATATGATTTAGTGGTCGGCATGACACATTATTAGTCAAAGAGCTGTTTTATAACTATATAAATAAGTTTGCATGTTGGGACAAATTGGGACATGGACTGTTAAAATGATCTCATAACAGAACTTGAAGACTTGACTAACTGTCAGTTTATGTCAAACATTTTGTATAGGCCATGTCGCAGTGGAGTTATGGCGTATTTATCCCAAAAAAGTATGTTTCTAGATGTCAATCCAAGTATAATACTCCATATATTTTTGTACAGTCAACAAAATGTACAACATACTTGTAGAGAAAAAACTGAAAAACAAGGGCTGTTTGTAAAACATGCATGCCCCCCATATGGGCTCTCCGTTGAAGTGACAGCCATTTTGTGAATATGTTTTTGTCACTGTGACCTTGACCTTTGACCTAGTGACCTGAAAATCAATAGGGGTCATCTGCCAGTCATGATCAATGTACCTATGAAGTTTCATGATCCTAGTCATAAGCGTTCTTGAGTTATCATCCGGAAACCATTTTACTATTTTGGGTCACCATGACCTTGACCTTTGACCTAGTGACCTGAAAATCAATAGGGGTCATCTGCGAGTCATGATCAATCTACCTATCAAGTTTCATGATCCTAGGAATAAGCGTTCTTTAGTTATCATCCGGAAACCATTTTGCTAATACGGGTCACCGTGAACTTGACTTTTGACCTAGTGACCTCAAAATCGATAGGGGTCATCTGCGAGTTATGATCAATGTACCTATGTAGTTTCATGATCCTAGGCATAAGCATTCTTGAGTTATCATCCGAAAACTATTTTACTATTTCGGGTCACCATGACCTTGACCTTTGACCTATTGACCTCAAAATCAATAGGGGTCATCTGGGAGTCATGATCAATGTACCTATGAAGTTTCATGATCGTAGCCATTAGCGTTCTTGAGTTATCATCCGGAAACCATTTTACAATTTCGGGTCACCGTGACCTTGACCTTTGACCTAGTGACCTCAAAATCATTAGGGGTCATCTGCAAGTCATGATCAATGTACCTATAAAGTTTCATGATCCTAGACCCAAGCGTTTTTGAGTTATCATCCAAAAACCACCTGGTGGACGGACCGACCGACAGACCGACCGACAGACCGACATGTGCAAAGCAATATGCTCTTCGAAGGGGGGCATAATATCTTTAAAACCAAAAAGGGTAACACTCAGATATTTGGCATGAAATACTTGCTTTTGTTCAGGGAACTATACAAAAAGTAATCAATAAATGGTATACAGTTACGAAGTGTTTAAAAAGAATAGACCATATTTCATGAAACTGTTATAATGATTTTATTGTGGAATGTGAAACCAGTTGTAAGCTAACAATACTGTTATAATGATTTTATTGTGGAATGTGAAACCAGTTGTAAGCTAACAAAAGCACCCCCAGAGGTCTATTAACATACTTCTCTTTGATATATCTTTGGCACACAGTTGCAGAAAACTGTTGCACTTTGACCATTTCTTTTGAAACAATTGAAGCAGTACAAATAGTACGCCATGAGCAAGTTCTTAAGTATGACAACCAATTACGCTAATAGAAACAAATATGTAGACCTCAATAGGAACTGAAAGATTTGAGATAAAATAAATACCCTCTGCAGTGAATTTCATTGTGTAAAAAATGACCTCATAAAATACCCAAAAGCTTTATGGTAAAACAGATTTAATTAAGCACACGCTTTTTTGGGATACTATCATTACAACAATTCAAAAGGCTGGTCAAGGGTTATCCCGATCCTAATTGGCTTTGTTTGATTAAACATTTATTCACATAAAGGTAATGCATGGATTGGGTTGGAAGTTGATATAATTTAAAATGACCTGCTGCATAATTGGACTTGTTCATTTATGATCAACAAGATATTCTGACATAAATGTTGTGAATAATACTTGTGTGATTGCACGCCATATCATGTATGGCACATTGTCTGTGATTTGATAAGAAGCCAAATGCTCATTATACGGTGATTTTGAACATCTTGATAGATTTGGTAGTGCAAATCTTTATTGTGGAATGCAAAGTTGAATGATATTTCAAACTGATAGAAGATAGACAATCAAATAAAACACTCACACATTTAATTATTTGATTTAAGACAATTTTAATTGTTATTGTTAAAGACCATAAGGATACCCCCACTTTCAGAAGGTAGGGTTGAATATAAGAATCACTATGTCCATCTGTCATTGATTTAGTCCATTCATGCACTGAAATCATTGGGAAATATGTAAACCTTAATAAGACGGCATGTTTTACCCAAGAACCACTATCAGTTTGCATGAGTACTCTTAGAAAACAACATCAGCAGTGATATAGAAAACTGTATATTAGCCCCTTGCAATGTGTATTTCACACCTATTTGAAGAACAATTGCATTTGTTTGCAGGATAAGTGAAAATTGTAAGGCACTCATCCTGCAGGACAAGTGCATTCTTGAAGTATGTTTGTCCTATGCACATGGCTAATTTTTAGTCAATGTTAAATACTGAAGTAAAAGTTCAAAATGCATGAATTGTTGTGAAAATATGGAATTGCTTCCAATGACTTTACCTTTCAATGAGCAATTTTAAAAAACAATTGCTTTACCTAATGGTAATAAGAAGGCGGCTGGCTATGTTTAAGGAAAAGGAAATGCTCGGAGGTCAAACCTCAAAAGTTCAAAACATATGCAGCCTGGGATGTGGCATGCAGTGAATTATTCTGGATTGTCTCAAAATTAAATTTTAATTTAAAGCTGGTCAATTAAAGATGTAGTTGATAATTTTATTTGTTCACAGTCCTAACTGACTGCAGTCACCTGAGTATAGTGGTCATGTGGCTATAGCCCTTAGTCTAGATTGGTTTTGGTCTCCCTCAGGCCCTCAGTCCCCCAACACAAATAATTACATATAACATCTGAGTGTAACAGTCACCTGGTAATAGGGGCCAACAACTGCTAACTAGAACTTAAATTTGCATAAAATAGAGGATATTTTTTGGATTTGGTGGAATATCGATTTTAATTCACGAGTGATCATAGAAAATGATATTTACACTGGTGGCCCAGCCACGAGTGAAAATATATTTTTTCTGTGATCACAAAAAAAAACTGGGTACGAAAAAAATTCTGTACGAAAAATTTTGGGTATGATTTTTTTATTAGGAAAGATGGGGTACCTGTAAGTATGCAGGGGTACCTAAAAGTATCATTTGAAAATCGGTGTACTGTGATGTATACTTCAAAGTACCCAGGGTAAGGGGAATTAGTACCCGTGGGAAACTTGACCCATTCAGCAATACTTGCATCATATTGAAATGTCTGTTGTAAATTATCGGCCATGTTAGATTTGTGATTGTCCGTGACAAAATTGTGAAATGTGCGTCCACGGACTGTCTCAAAGAAGGAAAAAAAGTCCGGGTTTTATTCACGTTGGTGACATCTTAATTGAGTTGATCACTTATATATTTAAACAAGAGCACCGCAAAACGGGTGCCAATGCTCGGCTGCGGTCGCAGTTTTGAATAAATGAAAGCTTGTCAGAAGATTTTTTTTAGAGGTCACATTGACCTTGACCCTTGACCTAGTGACCCAAAAATGGGTGTGGCGTGTAGAAATCATCAAGGTGCAGCTACATATGAAGTTTCAAAGTTGTAGGTGGAAGCACTTTCATTTTAGAGCCAATGTTAAGGTTTGAGCACGACGCCTACGGCGGAACGACACAACGAGCTGGCTATGACAATACCTCGGGTTTCCTCCCAAAACAACCGAGCTAAATACTACATATTATTTATTATAGAATGTATTTATGTTCTGTAAAGTTTTGAGCCTTCGTTTGAACGTTGAAAAAAAATTAAATATAACAAAATACATTATCTATCAAATGTACGGCATGTGATTATGTCGTTGTGATACGACTGTAAATTGATACATCCTGCATTGGCGCCACCTCCTATCTTTAGGGCTTTGGAAATTTTCTTGTCACACAGGAAAAACTCATCAAAATGCTTTTTTAAACTCCACCATGCCACAACTTATAAAGGTTCTCATGTTTTTAAATGGGTTGAGAATGTTTGTTTCTGTACAGTTTTGGCTGAATTAATCTTCGCTGATGTTTATCTATTAAAAATGTTATATTAATGAACTTGTTAAGAAAAATTATTTATCACATGCCATACCCTGTTCCCCATGTAATATAACCATTAGGAATATTTTTATCTTACACATGTGTTACATACTTTTTGTGGCACTTCTGTCCTTATGTAATCTATTGGTTCTCAAAGTTCGTTTTAAGTCGCGTTGTGTAATTTTTTGTTTTGACTTAAATATTCCAGATTCGTAAATTACTCATCAGTTTGCAAAATAAGGCAACAAGTCTTTTTCTAGCATATAACAACTTTTATTCTTGATTAAATGTTCGTGTATATATTGTACTGTAAACGTATCTTATTCTTATTAGTATATAATTCTTCTTTAAGAAATCGAGACAAGAAATAATCAGTAAAGAAATAAACGAGATACTCCAACACAAAATATAATCCGTCCAGAAAAACAAATGTCCGTCTCAAGCACTTTCCCGTGAAGCTATAAATTGGGAAGTATACTGTGCGCTACCACAAAGGCTCGACTCGACTAGAGGTTTTAACACGGTCCGTTTTATACAAAAATGGTAACCTTGGCGTTGACCCACTTGTTTTAGGGAGTAAACAGCGTTATCCATCACTTTGACATAAACTCATAACCATAAAAAATATAACTATAAACGGGTTATAACAATGTCTATCACTTTTTGGTCGTTAAATTATTTCTTACTATATAGGCTTATTTAACCTGTTTATATAAGCTGTTTTTATAAGCAGTTCGTGTATTATTAACACTATCTTGACCGCCAGATATGGTCGAATGTACGTCATTGTTGTCTTAAATGTATTTCGCCCGTGACCATGCATCTCACGTTACTAGAACAGTGATGACTTAACAGAAAAAGTGTCACATTTTTAAGCATTTTCATTGGCTAAGTTTTCGTTCGATTGACCAATCGCCTTTTGTTATTTTGCTGAAATGACATTGCAACATCAAATGACGTCACGAAATGTAAACAACATTCGGGATTTATCATTATGTTTGCGTAAATATTTATTTAATTTCCTCATTTTAAAGCATGTGATAAAAAAGATCTGACACTCTTTGTCATTTCATACCATGTTTTATTTAACTCGTCCAGGATATTTGTTAGTAAGCTCGCCAAAGGCTCATTACTAACAAAATTCCTGAACTTGTTTAATAAAATATGGTATGATATGACAACTTGTGCCAGTTCCTATATATATATTATCCCAAACAAAATTGATCTTACACACGGGACTCTAACTCAATCATACAAAGATAGCTTTCTTTAATAAGACTTTTACTACCCTTAAGTTCTGTTGTTGATATGCATACTGTAAGCAAAGCTTTATTCATATTTTATTACTGCCTTGGATTTTCCTGCTGCTATTTAGTGTTCCTGGGATAATGTTTTAGTTTGATAAAAATCAATGTTATATAAGCAATAACAAAAACAAGACATTAAGTGTCAATTAAGCAACAATTTAATGCATACTTTATCAAAGATGGACTTATTTTATAAACTAATGTACCACATTAAGTGTCAATAAGTGTCAATTAAGTTCCCCTTTGAATTCTGTGATCAATTGTGAATTAAATTTGCAAACTATTTAACCAAAGAACATGCATGAAATGTTATTCAATGTAAAATGGTCTGTGTGACAGTACAGTTTTAGGAAACCTAACACCTTCCCAATGCCCACGTGATAGTTCAGTGAATATTGATTGGCTATTTACTGGTTTCATAATCATGTGATAGTCAGTTAAAATAGTTACACTGTTTACTGGTAACAAAAAATTGGGCTGCACATTAGTACAGAGATCATAGCACTCTTAGCTGTTTATCGGATTTGTTCCTGTTAAGTTAAACACCTTTTTAAAAAAGGTAAACTTTAAATCAACCTCTGTGTTTGTGGAATAGGTGGCTATATTGACAGAGATACATTGAGTATTTTTACTTGCAAATACAAATTGCAGTTTGCGTTTTACTAATACACTACAAAATGGCATCATTTTCTCAGTCTTCTATTGAGGATGGTTCTGATTTCGTTCCTGAATATTGTAGTGGTAGTGCCTGCAAAGACAAGAGCACTGTGATGAATGCTGAGGTTTACTGTGAAACTTGTGACAAGTTCTTCTGTAAGAAGTGTTGTGGCTTACATGACCAGTTGTTTACAGGTCATAATGTTCTTGGAAAGGAACATGAAAATAAATGGTCTGTATCCAAAGAGAAAGACAGCACATCACAGAAATTGAAAGTGGACTTCAGGTATTTATAA
This sequence comes from Dreissena polymorpha, assembly GCF_020536995.1. Classification (NCBI taxonomy): domain Eukaryota; kingdom Metazoa; phylum Mollusca; class Bivalvia; order Myida; family Dreissenidae; genus Dreissena; species Dreissena polymorpha. Next base: position 182,774,551 of record NC_068355.1, on the reverse strand, counting down.
AATGCCTTTTTTTGTAAAGTTTTATTATAAATCTCATTTTTAGCTCATCTATTTTTTGAAAAAAAAATTATGAGCTATTGTCATCACCTTGGCGTCAGCGTTGGCGTCGCGTCCGGTTAAGTTTTGTGTTTAGGTCCACTTTTCTCATACCAATATTGTTGAGAATGTTGACTTATTATATGCTAGCCATGTGTGAAGGCTGATCTCATCAACACAGGGACTTTTATGCAGTGTTTTTTTTCACCTATATGGGAATGGTGGCGGGGCCCTTCCAAAGGGGAAAAACACGTCGTTTTTTAGGAATAGGGGAAAATTACAAATTCACTCTTTTATATGTAATGATATTTATTATATGAATACACATGTATGTATGAATACAATATTCACAGCTGAATGTCTCTGTCCTTTTTCTTAAATATATATCAATGATTGTTTCAACATTAGTTTCAGACAGTTCAGCCGTCATGCACAGTCTCAGTTTTCCTAGCCAATTTGAGTCTAATTGGAATTTTTTTAATCGATAAAATGGCAAATTTGAGCATTTTTTATCAATAAAATGGAGCAAATTGGAATATTTTTATCAACAAATATCGACACAATATAGGTACATCAGGCCTTTTCCTGGCCATTTTGGGAAAAAATGAAATTGATGTGAAAAGTGACCACTGATTTGGGAAAAACTAATTTAACTCTTTATGATAATTCAAAATCATATTAATATTATATTTATATACTTTGTTAGTTTTTATGAAATAAATCTGAGATATATGTATCATTAGACAGTTCTTTCTAAAAAAAAAAAAAAAAAAATTTTATTTATTTTTTTTTTTTTTTCTTCTGGAGGGGATTTTTTCTACAAAATAGGGGGAAAATATATACTATTGTTTGAGGGGAATGGGGCCGAATATCGGCCCCAAAATTGCCATTTAAAAAAACACTGTTATGTAATGGTACTATTGCTTACATTGTTTTTTTTTAAAGCAAAGTCATTTTGGCCAACAGTTTTCATCCAAACTTTATAAAGTCTGTTATCTAAAGATTGCTTTACACGTCAATGAGTGTTAATCAAACAAAAGAATGTAACATTGACACTGATACTTTTACTGGACATCCTCCAACTATTTTTTAAAATAAGGTTCAAATATAAATGCCATAATTATTGCAGGCCAAAACCAGACAATGCACTATTAGTCAGAATGTTTGCCTGTTGAGCGGGACACTTTAAGATTGCCAATACAATTGTTTTTCTGCCAAAAAAAGCAAAAACTTTAAGATATGGTAATTTAAATGGTAGACTTTTCATTAGAATTGCCAGTCAATTGCATTTTAAATTTTAATCAAAAGCATAAAAAAACTTTTCATATAATTTTTATTAAAAACAAAGTATTTGTGAAATATAAAATAATAAAGAAATCCAAGTAATATCACTAAATATACTGATATAAACACAGTTGTAAGATTGCCAAACCCATTCACAAGGGAGAACACTCAAACACACCCTCTTTTGTGGGTTACATTACTCAAAGGCAACTTAATGCCTTTATTACAGATGTGCATTGCATAAATCTGGAGCGCATTATAGTTGTATCTGATAAATAATGAATGTTTCGTTATTGCAAAAAGAACACAAAATGTGGAGTACACTTATAGGCAAAACAATTGCTTGCAGGGTATCATTTCAACTTGACTCTGACACATATTTAATGGGTATTATTTTAATTAGGACTGATACAGGTATTAACTGTACAGACTGCATTGCATGTAATTATTTATTTATGTTGATACGGACAAATGGAATCTCAGAGGGATGCTGGGACAGAACTTGCAAAACCGAGGCAATCCTTTCGATACATATGCCATGTATGTTGAAAATGTTGCAAAAGTTTAGATTCTTGGAAAAGTAACTATAATGATGCTTAACGTATGTTGTTTCTTTGTAGTAGACCTCAACCAGGTAATAAGGACCCCTCAAAGAATCTTGTGTTGAAGAAAATTGCAGGTAACAGAATCTTTTTATATCTTCAATGTGTCTTTTTACAGCCCAGCTAAGTTAATATTTGATGTTGATTCATGGCCAGTAGATAAAATGAATTTCTGGGAAAAAAATCACATTTTTGTTGAAATTTTTCTGTATGACATCGTGAGGTTAAATTTTGTTTGAAAATGCAAACTATACTATTCACCTAGGCATCTGCATTGTAGAAAGTTGCTCTGTGATTCTAAATTATGACGTGGCTTCAAAAAGACTGTTTATTTAGCCCATACTTTCCACAGCATTTAGTAAAAATAAAGTTAAACAAATTTAAAAAAAACAACAGAACACACAGAATTGTGTGTTGTCTCTGAAAATAATGTATTTCACATTTCTAAATCTTCTTTTAACTTCCTTAGCTTTTGAGCAGCGAGTTTCTAAGACTTCTAAAGCAGTAGAAATGCCTGCCAAGAAACCTTCCCAGGGTCAGGAGACCATCAGGCCAAGCAGGGACACCTTCACAGCTGGTGCACAAGGGCACGTATCCAGCGACAATGTGTCGGGTAGGAGGGTAGGCTGGAATGATGACAAGAAAAATCCAATGAGAGAAGGCACATTCACGGTACGGACTTTATATGGACGAAATGTTTGCTGTAATGATTGTTACTGTTACACGCCCTCTACAAAGGTAGTTATCAAAGGGGTTATACTTGAATCAGCATGTTCATCTGTCTGTCAGTTTGTCAGCAGACACAGAGTTCTCCGAAGATATTCATCTAAAATTTTAAACACACAGCATTCATTCAATGGTTCTTATGTTTAGAGATTGTGCATGGTCAGATTTCATGCATTTTTAAGGTCACAAGGGCATGAGGCACTGTTCTAATTAAATTATAACAACAAAGGGATAAGTGAATTTAAATCTAGATTGAATGCAACATGCACAAAGTAAAAGTAAATTTCTATGTACAATAAACCTGCATTTGCATGTATCTTTATCTTATGACTTACTTATGTAATTTATCTTTACCTGTTAAGCTTTCAATTGCATTTAAGAGTACAATATTTTTATAAAAGTCATCTGCAAATAACAATCAGATGAAACATTATTTAATAAACTAGTTTAAATGTTAAAGGTGTCAATGATTCAAAAGATATATAGCACATAAATCATCATCATCATTCCCTAATCCTTTGGGAGGAAATGAGCCACGACCACACAGAGCTCCTCAGCTAGGAAGATCTGTTGTGGGCTTCTGGGAGTAGCTGATCCATGGTAGGGACGTCCACCCTTTCACATTGTCCATCCAGCTATTTTTCTGACCTCCTTGTGTGTGACCTCCCTATGCCAAAATGGAGGAACTACAGATATCTTATAAAGAAAACTTGCAAAGTGGACTTGAAATCAGTTGATCTTGTGACTAAAACGTTGACCAGTGTCACTTAATGGATAACTGTTACTTCATATTCAAAACATGAAGCCTTTTTATGATCATGAGCATATGTTATGTGGCACTGAACAGTTGACACATTTTTTGAAAATTCTCTCGAGAATATTCAAGTTCCTGTGTAAAGGGTAGTTTTTTTCAGTAAGTTAATGTGTATTTTGTCACAGTGGTCTCAATTTGATGTCTTAAGCATCCAGACAAAAAAATTCTCCATAATCGTCACTCTTAAAATTACAATTTATAAAATAACACTTATTGATCAGGGTATTTTACTTTAAAAACCATTGTGTGAACAGATTAACAACCCCGCTTTTATGGGGATTTTAACCCTTACAGTGCTGGAACCGAATTTTGAAGGCCTTTGCAAACAGAATGTGGCGTCTCATCTGAATCCAAACTGTTTGCTATTCTGATAGTATTATTTTAAAAAAAATCGAAGAAAACGCTAATTTTAGAAATTCAGCAGACGACATTTTAGCAGATGACAAATTACCCAGCATGCAAAGGGTTAATAATACTTTGATTGCTGTGCAGATACTATTTTAACCCAACACTATTCAACGTTCAATATTTTCACACGCTAATCAATGTGATCCTTAATTTCATATTCTCAAGTGTCACTTTCAGTCTCAAATTTCTCCACAAGTGTTGTCTATTACAAAGTGAAACTCAAATGAAAACATGTTTTTCATATCTATTCAAATAGTTTTATTGCTATACAAACTGCTACAACCTCATTCACACCTACAGTTACCCGCTGTTTGGTATGTCAACAACAGCCCTTTCAACCAGCAAGATAATAGGGTGAAGTATTCTGGAAAAAAACATGGTGTTTATTATGAATAAATACCCTTGCAAAATGAATTTTTCACTCATAAGCAGTGTTGTATAATATTGAAATTAGGGGTTACCACACTGCGCATAATACACGTTAAAGTACAGTAGTGAAACGAAAGTAACCATGACAATATGTACATGTACGATGGCAATTATTTGTAAAGATAAATGATATGGTAAGTTATTGTTTAGTCGTGCGTTCTTTTTGAGTTGTGGGTATAGAGATTGTGTGAAATCCCTTGATAGATAGAACGTTCGCATATGATGAAGTTCGTTACAGAAAGAAGTTTCGACACAGTCACCATCGTTTTGCTGATCAAAAATGTGACAAAATCAGGTGAATTTTGTGATACATCATAACTCCATACGTTCTTATCAAATATTGCCTCGTTAATTTATTGTCTATATAGTGTTTTTAAGTAACAAAAAATAGTTTATTTATGAGTATTTCCATGCTACATCGTCTGTTGAAATCTGTTTTTTTGCAAGAAATTAACCTCTCACCTTCAATGTCAGTTTAAAGGCTATTTATAGCACGCAAATCGTGAAATTGGGACAGCCATTCAGAATCCACATCTTAAGAAGAACCATTATTTTCAATATGGCGGTTGGACACAATCAATATAATCGATTATTTTGATGTTTAAAGAAAAACAAAATTTGACAACAAATATAACGACCAAAGTTTGATATTTTGTTTCTTATGATTCATGGTCATATATTTATAAAATAGTATATAAAAAAATTGTGGTGTAACATTTTATGAAAATTACCCACAAATCAACTAGAATATTGCATACTAATAATATTTATATAAAGTTCATTTCAAAATTTTGTGAACAAAATATATCCATAACTGCAGTAAATTTAATACACATATGCTATAAAAGGTTACACATATATTGGGCAAGCTTTGTAGAATGAAGTTAAGCACATATGATTGTTATTGCAGACGGATGCTGAGAAAGACCAGTCAGAATTATTTAAAGACGAGCTTCGAAATCAGGTATAAAACTTTTCATTTTCTGACTTGTTGAAAAAATTCAATTTAAGTTGGACTTTTATTTATCTTAATCTGTTTATTTAAAGCTCATGTAAGCACATACATGTAAACTGCTGATAAGGAGATTAAAGGACTCTGTTGCTCGTCAGTCTGCACCCATTAACTTTTTCCATCTCAACGCCTCTCCATAACTGCTCTGCAGATCTATACCAAACTTCACAGGAATCATCCTTGGTTGAATCTCTTTGCAATTTGTTCAAATTATTTTGGAAATCGAGGTCAAAGGTGCAAGAGAATATTTTGAAAAAGAATACTTTGACAATCTTATAAGGGTCAGGGATTTAATATTTGATGTCTGACTTTGTATGGTGGTCCTAAATTAAGTGTGTTCAAATACTGTTTTTGTGATCAAAACTGGCTATCCCCAGGGGTTACATTTCAAAGGGGTAAATAACTTTTAAAATCCTTTTCTCTAAAAGTCAAAGGGCAAGAGCATGTGTATTTGGCATATAACATTGTATAGTTGTTCTAGCTACCAAGGATGTTCAACTCATTCTCCTGGACTCATAACTGGCCGCATCGAATGGTCACAAGATTTATGTAGACTTATATCGTATATTACAAAAAAATCTCTGAAACGGCAATGGTCAGGTGTTCAATATTTGGTGTGTAACCCTTATAGGTTGGTCATCAAATCATTCCATTGAGTTCAAAATTGGGCTTGCCTTAGGGTTTTCTTGTTTTATTTATTTGTATTACAACATTATTATGTCTGCACATTACAGTTTTAAAGCAAACATCATAAAGTCTGCACATAACAGTTTTTAGGCCAACATCATTAAGTCTGCACATAACAGTTTTTAGGCCAACATCATTAAGTCTGCACATAACAGTTTTTATGCCAATCATTAAGTCTGCACATAACAGTTTTTAGGTCAACATCATAAAGTCTGCACATAGCAGTTTTTACGCTAACATCATAAAGTCTGCACATAACAGTTTTTATGCTAATATCATGAAGTCTGCACATAACAGTTTTTATGCTAATATCATAAAGTCTGCACATAACAGTTTTTATGCTAATATCATAAAGCCTGCAGACAACAGTTTTCATGTACATGACTTAGGTGAGCAACCTAGAGCATCGTCTGCAGCAGTTGGAGGTTGAACGGGTTAGGAATGAGAAAGAGCAAGAGAACCGTCGTCTGGAGGAGCAGCGAGTGCGAATGCAGCTTGAGTATGAGGAGGAGAAGAAGAAGATTAAGGCTAGAGAGGAGGAGGTAGGAAGAAGGAGGAAGGTGGTACAGGATAGGTATAGGCAGTAAGTGTGTATGCAGTGTGAATATGGGCAGGCGCAGAAGAAGTGACACTCTATCAAATATGTTCAAATTATTCCAACTTGATGAATAAGGAGTTCAGTGGAGCTTGAAAAATATTTTTAAAAGAAAACTTTGAAAGTCTAGGAAACCACAAGGGTCAGGGGCTCAATATTTGGGGTGTAATTTTTCTTGTGGTCCTATATTAAGTTTGTTTAAATCATGTTTCTTGGGTCAAAACTGACCCCGCCCCAGGGGTCACTAGATTGTCTTAGATTTTTCAAGAAAATAACTTTAAATGTTCTTCTCTGAAACACCGAGGGTGATAGGTTTGGTATTTGACATGTAACATCGTGTAGTTGTTCTCTACCAAGTTTGTTCAAATCATGCCCCTGGGGGTCAAAACTTTTCAAGGGTCACAAGCTTTATATGGACTTTTATTAAGTTACTTTATAATATTAGACGAGAATGTGTTCAATTTGATTGCCCCATACAAGTTGACCCTTTCCAATAAAACTCAAAACTCGCCTTATATGAGAAAAAGGCGGCCAATATGGAAAAACACGGCCAATACTGAAAAAGGTCGGCCAATACGAGATTCAGCCAATCAGAAACCAGGAAAAACTCTGCCTTATATGAGAATCAAAAATTTCGACAATTGTGGACACCATTTTGAAGTTGTATGCTTAGTTTAATCTTTAAAAATATAATATTGCAGTTTACTTAAAGCACTCGGCCCCTTATATATTTAGCTCCCTTTTTCGACAAAAACAATTGTGCAGTGTAACCACAACAGTAAGGTTCAATATTTGAACATATGTACATAAATAACAACTTTGTATATTTTCAAGCTACAATGAGCGCCGAAAGCAAAACTAATTCAAAATCATGGAGGATTTACAGATTAGAAATGCAATTCCTAATGGCAATAAGTAAGTTTTCAATCCTTAATGTCTTTCTGAGTTGTATTAAAAACAATGGTAGTGAATCCAGTGTGGCTGGAATGTTATTCAGGTAAATTTTGCATAATTTTGGGACCTGACAAATTGTGTTCTTCCATTATGTAATGTGTCGAAAGCATCTTTTGTCACATACTAAGTTTAAATGGTATTGTTCCTATGCTTTATCAGTAATAGCGCCTTCATATTACAATATTAATGAAATAATAATTATTCTTCTGCAATTAAATGCATGGAACATATGTTTCCTCTTGCAACAATATTCAATATTCGTTTTAAATTAACAAGATATCTCTTAAAATGTATTTGGGTGTACATTACATTTTCAAAGCATTTTGCATGGGAATATAAACAGGAAAAAAGTTGTATAGAACAGAATTTTTGCTACTTTTCAAAACTTCATACTTGATTCAGTGTTTTTTTTCAACGTTTTGGGAATGGGTCCGGGTCCCTTTGGATTGAGATAATTTTGCGGCGTTTTGACTAAAATTGGGAAAATTAGTGTTGTTGTTGTTTTGCTAAAAAATGCTTCAAAAATGAGGGTTCAAGTGTGCACAGTATTATATTAATTAAGGTTGAACTTATATGGATGGGAGATGAACAAAATATTAAGATTTAAAAAAAAAAAAGGAGACATTCCATTGGGATTTTTTAGCTCCCATTTGGGAAAAATATATACTTTTTGACGATGCTGCGAAGCAGCTCGTCTAAGTAATCATACCATGAAAAAATTCTTCACAATGGCGACCTATGTAAAAGACCAAGCCAGTCCGATTTTTCTAATCGGCATACCTCGCTGATTATCATTGATAAAGGTAAAGGAAGCTCAGCTATAAATAGGACAGCATATTCTGGGAAAAAGATTTAATAATAGTTTGAAAACGTTAATTTTAAATCCGTTATATTCAATCCATTATATGTTTATAGATCAATGAAACAACTATGCATTTTCTGTATTGTATTTGACACTTGTCGTGATTCTGTAAATACATTGCGAATGAAAACGTGTATAATTAACGTTTAACGCGATCATTTGTAAACGTTATAGCGAGTATTGTATATAAACAGCATAATAGCTGTACAATATCTATGAAACTCGCTCTTCTGCGTGCTCTCTCATTTTGCATATTTTATAAACTTTTCAAACAGGAATTACAGAGCCACATCAGTGCACACACTATGTTTGATAATTCATTTGTTTGTTGGATAGTGTTTGCTGTTTTAAACACATATTAGGTCATATCGCGGAGATTTAGTTAACCTGAACCATGTGTTCATGGGCGAACTCACGTATTCAAGTCGTATTCGACTATGTGCTCATACCTCCTTTCGGGAATCATCATGAAATTATTGCCGTACTTAACAAACAAACACGCCTAAGCTTATTGAATTAGAGAAAAAACAATAATCAAAAGAGAAAAATTATATGTTCATGCACATGGGCAGGTGAAATCACGTCTGTACACATAACATCATAAACTTAGGAAAGGAAACAACGAAATATAAAGTTTGGTTTGATATACATGTGAAATTAAAGAGCATGGTGTAATTAAAGAGCATGTCAGGTTTTGAATATATCTACTACGTAACGTAATGTTATAACCCACAAACGTTTTACTGTAACAGAACGTTTTTTTAATATAAATGGTACAGAAAATACACGTTGAATATCTTTTTAAAGATATTTCTTGTTATATTTGATCGAGAATGTAACCCGCCTCCCAGTTTTGCTGAATGGATCAAGTTCCCCATGTGTACTACTTCCCCGTACCCCCAAATTTTATTTCGTACCCAACATTTTTCGTACCCAACATTTTTCGTACCCAACATTTTTCGTACCCATTCTTTTTTCGTACCCAAATTTTGTTTCGTACCCAAATTGTTTTTCATACCCAATTTTTTTTTTCGAACCCAAATTTTTTTTGTACCCATTTTTTTCGCATAATTTGTGTACCCAAAATTATCGTACCCATTTTTTTGTACCCAAAATTTTCGTACCCACATACACAATTGTGGTGATGTAGATAAACTTTAATTGATGCTTTTATATCCATCCTCTTCAAAAGCATCGTCACACCAGTACTGTCAGTACTTTGATTTCTATTGGGAATGGGTCCGATTACTGGACCGATTTTTAATTAAAAAAAAACACTGTCATTTAATAGCAAAAACCTGTAATTTGAAAGTGAAATTTAAGCTTTTCTTGCTGAAATTAGAATAATATTATTAAGTTAATTAATAAAATTGTCATTAATTAGTTGAATTCATATTGGCTTTGTTATTGAGCTTCAGACAGCCGTATGGTGCTTCGGCATGCGGCCTCAGGCCAATACGGCTGTCTTGAGCTCAATAACAAAGCCAATATGAATTCATCTTATTAACTAGAAATGGCGCGGCAAAGGCCGACGCGTATCGCCACGCCGCATGTTTGACCCAGGGGCGCCTCAGGGTTGGTAATGGGGCCATACATAGTTGAGATTGACTGTATTGTCATAAGAGAAGTTCAGTATCATTTAGAAGTGAATCGGTGTAAAAATGAAGAAATTATAGTAAAAGGCAATTTTGGGTGGGTGTGGTCTATGTGGACGGGGCGCCCCAGGGTTGGTAATGGGGCCATGCATAGTTTAGATTGACAGTATTGTCATAAGAGAGGTTCAGTATCAATTTGAAGTGAATCGATGTAGAAATGAAGAAATTATAGTAAAAGGCAATTTTGGGTGGGTGTGGTCTATGTGGGCGGGGCGCCCCAGGGTTGGTAATGGGGCCATGCATAGTTGAGATTGACCGTATTGTCATAAGAGAGGTTCAGTATCAATTTGAAGTGAATCGGTGTAGAAATGAAGAAATAATAGTAAAAGGCAATTTTGGGTTGGCGTGGTCTATGTGGGCGGGGCGCCCCGGGGTTGGTAATGGGGCCATGCATAGTTGAGATTGACCGTATTGTCATTAGAGAGGTTCAGTATCAATTTGAAGTGAATCGCTGTAGAAATGAAGAAGTTAATGTAAAATAACCTAAAGATATGAGTGAAAATCTCTGACCCAGCCCCACCCCACCACCCATAACTTTTGACCCAGGGGTCAGATCAAAATTACATATAGTGCAGGGTCGCACATATGCCAGGTTTTTTTCCACTTTTTGGGAACATAGCCCATGGCTTTGGAATTGGGAATTTTATCGGCATTTTCATGAAATTGGGAAAATAAATTCATTAGCCTTTTTTTCCACATGAAAAGTCCACTGATTAGGGAAATACTAAATTTGATATAACTTTTTATAATCATTCAAATTTAAAGAACAAAATCATATAATACTTTGTTAGATGTAATTGAATTAAAATTGAGATAAAATACACATTAGAATTCTTGCTAAAAAAAAAAAAAAAAAAAATATTTTTTTTTTTTTTTGAATTGGGAATTTTTTGCCACATTTTGGGAAAAAAGTATACTTTTTGGGATTGGGAACATAGCCAAATTTCGGCTATAAAATCAGGCCAAAAAAAACCCCTGTATGCTCATAGCTACCATGACATGATGTGTGTAAGTTTCAAGGTTGTAGTGAAAATAGTGTAGGAGGAGATAGTGGCCAGGACAGACAGACAGACAGACAGACAGACGGCGGCGGAGATAACCACAATATCCCTACGCTTTTCAAAATAATAATAATAACATTATAGTATAAATTATATAAATTATTGTTTTTCATTTGAAACCACAAGGGTCAAGTGTTCAATATTTGGTGTGTACGATCATAGGTTGGTTCTCAAATCATTCCTTTGGGTTCAAAGTTGACCCTGCCCTAGGGTTTACTTGTTCTTCCATATTTGTATACTATACTTTTATTACGCAAACTTAACAGTTTGTACTTCCATGTCTTAGTTGAACAACGGAGAACGTCATCTGCAGCAGTTGGAGAAAGAACGGTTGAGGAAAGAGGAGCGAGAGAAACGTCGTCTAGAAGAGCAGCGAGTGAGTATGCAGCTCGAGTATGAAGAGGCACAGAAGAAGATTAAGGCTAGAGAGGCAGAGGTAGGCAGAGGGGAGGAAGAGGGGGGGGGGGGGGGGTTAAGGGTAGGTAGGGGCAGTGAGTATGTATGCAGTGTGAGTATTAAGAGGAGCAGAAGACGATTAAGGCATATAGATCAGTTTTTACAAAATGCTAAAAATATCTAGGTTCAGCATTTATTGTTGTTTTTTATGTTGTAAATTGTAGTCAGTGTAGCTGTGAGATTAATTGAGCTTAACTTCCACACACAAACATTATGAAAAAGGTTCAGGTTGTTGATGAACATATTTCTGGCAAAATATTATTAGAAGTATCAATATTTTGTCATTTATATGGACTTGATGACTTAAAAAATAATAGAAAAAGTCTGCAATTGATTGTCATATTGTTATGATCAGCACACTGTTCTGGATGGTATATGCTGGCTCGTTGTATGAACCAGGTACTAAAGCGTCAAGCAGACGAAATGAAGAAGGAAGCAGAACAGAAGCGGCGAGAAGCAGATGACGAGAAATTGAGAAAGCAGCAGGAACAGATAGAGCGGAAAAGAAGGGAGCTGAAACAGGTACACATGCCACAAATTGAATAACCTTAACTAAAGGGTTAGCATGCTTGCTGTTTGCCCTTTTTAGCCCGAGAAAATGGCAAAGGATGTAGTAAAATCTCCCCCAGTACCAGCTATGCAAGGAAAGGTAGATAACTTGTAACTGTGTTCCGTACAGTGTACCTGGCCTTGCCACAGATACAAGTTGTGTATTACTCATCTTTAAATGTGTTGGGTGTTGTAAACTAGTCCTCTTGTTGCTGGAAACCCATGGAGGCTCTATGCATCTACTATGGGTGATTTCATTCTCTACTTTGTGATTATAAAACATTTTGCAATATTGAAGATAGCAACTTGATATTTGGCATGCATGTGTATCTCATAAAGCTGCAAATTTTGAGTGGTGAAAGGTCAAGGTCATCCTTCAAGGTCAAAGGTCAAATATATGGCTTCACAGCGGCGCAGAAGGGGGCATTGTGTTTCTGACAAACACATCTCTTGTTTTTATTGGGGATAACAGTGGTTATAGAAAGGTTATTGTTATTTTTTTTTACAATAATATAATTTATACAAATAAAGGTGGTTTCAACATTGATTTGAAGGGTTTTTAGTGACCTAAATAGAAACAGAAAAAGGCAGAGGCAGAGGTATTAAAATGTATGTTAAATGAAATATTTATTTTAAGGATTTTGATTGAAATCTTACACTTAGATAGTATCATATTAACATAGCAACTACAGAAATATTAAATCAAAGTGAAAGCATTATTATGACAGGAAAAATGACACCTTGTACTGACCTCTCAATAATACTTAGACATGTTCATTATAGGCCAAATGATGTATAGGTTCATTATAGGCCAAATGATGTATAGGTTCATTATAGGCCAAATGATGTATAGGTTCATTATAGGCCAAATGATGTATAGGTTCATAATAGGCCAAATGATGTATAGGTTCATTATAGGCCAAATAATGTATAGGTTCATTATAGGCCAAATGATGTATAGGTTCATTATAGGCCAAATGATGTATAGAGGTTTATTTCAGGGCCTCAAACCATATACTGCATCCAGTGTGGGGGCAAGCTGGAATCCAGCAGGCAACCTGCATTCCAGGGAGTCCACTGAGAAACAGTATGTGCATTCTACAAATTTGTTTAAACAATTCATAACCCTAGGGGCACACCTTGGGTGATGCCACTTGATTTATGTAGCTAAATAACTTTTAAAAATATGTTATGAATGATAAAGACCTGATGAGTAATCCTTTGTATGTAACATAGTAAGATATGTATAGTGGACCCCTACAACTTTTGTTAAATTCCTGTCCCTGGGGTCAAACCTGCTCCCGGGTCAAATGGGTAATACGAGCATATACTTTATAAGAAAAATAACGTCTTTTTTTATGAAACCACAAGGACCGGAATAACCAAAATTGGTTCTTTAAACTTTAAGCTTTTGTTTCAAATCATGCCACTAGGGTTTCAAATGGTGTAAAATATTTGTATTAATTTAAATTACAAAATAACTAAAATCTTTTCTGAAACCACATGTAAACATGACTCACGTTAATGAGCAAGAAACCTGTTGTTCTGATAAAATAATAGATTTACTGGATAGAATATGGACTGGTAAGGCTTTCAATTATCTGCTGACATTTACTTAATTGATATCATGTCTATAAAAACGTGTTATAAATTAAGAATAACTTGGTACATCAATAAAGTCCATCTGCAAAGGTTTGTACATGTACAATGTCATTGCTTGTGAAATACAAAGCATTTGACTGTTTCGTTGAGCATATACGGTTTAGCATATATAGTATAATACTACATGAAATTTTTGTGCTTAATTTTTACAATTCTATGTATGTTTAGGTGGGTACACATTTTTAGCTCACCTGATTGCTCAGGTGAGCTTTTGTGACCGGTCTTTGTCCGTCGTATGTCCGTCCGTCTGTCAGTCCATCTGTTAATATTTGCTTGTAAACACTCTAGAGGCCACATTTCTTGTCCCATCTTCATGAAACTTGGTCAGAAGCTTTGTCCCAATAAAATCTTGGCCGAGTTCGAAACTGGGATGTGCAGGGTCAAAAACTAGGTCACTAGGTCAAACAAAAGAAAAACTTTGTAAACACTGTAGAAGTCACATTTCATGCCCAATCTTCATGTAACTTTGTCAAAATGTTTGTCTGAATGATATCTTGGTTTAGTTACAAATGTGGTTCCGATCCGTTGAAAAACATGGCCGCCAGTGGGTGGGGCAGTTTTCCTTATTTGGCAATAGAGAAACCTTGTAAACACTCTAGAAGTCACAATTTTTGCCCAATCATCATGAAAGTTGGTAAAAACATTGGTTCAATTGATGTCTCGGACGAGTTCAAAAATGGTCGACATCTGTGAAAAAACATGGCCGCCAGTGGGCGGGGCATTTTTCTCTATATGTATATAGTGGCAGTTTTCCCTATTTGGCTATAGAGAAACCTTGTAAACACTCTAGAAGTCACAATTTTTGCCCAATCATCATACAAGTTGGTCAAAACATTTGCGTTAATGATATCTCTAATTAGTTTGGAAATGGTCGGGATCAGTGAAAAAACATGGCCTTCAGTGGGCGGGGCATTTTTCTCTATATGTTTATAGTGAAAACATGTGAACACAGTAGAAGTCACATTTTTGGCTCAATTTTCATGAAATTTGCTCAGAACATTTGTTTCCTTGATACGAGAGTTGAGTTAAAAAATGGTTCCGGTCAGTTGAATAACATGGCTGATGGGTAGGGGGAAGTTTTCTCATTATGCCCCCCCCCCCCCTTTCGAAGAACAGGGGTATATTGTTTTGCTCATGTGGGTCCGTCCGTCCACCAGATGGTTTCCCGATAACTCAGGAGCGCTTATGCCAAGGATCATGAAACTTCATAGGTACATTGATCATGACTCGCAGATGACCTCTATTGATTTTCAGGTCACTAGGTCAAAGGTCAAGGTCACGATGACCCGAAATAGTAAAATGGTTTCCGATGATAACTCAAGAACACTTATGCCTAATATCATGAAACTTCATAGATACATTGATCATGACTCGCAGATGACCACTATTGATTTTCAGGTCACTAGGTCAAAGGTCAAGGTCACGGTGACCCGAAACAGTAAAATGGTTTCCAGATGATAACTCAAGAACGCTTATGCCTAGGATCATGAAACTTTATAGGTACATTGATCGTGACTCACAGATGACCCCTATTGACTTTCAGGTCACTAGGTTAAAGGTCAAGGTCACGGTGACTCGGACACAGTAAAATGGTTTCCGGATGATAACTCAAGACTGCTTACTCCTAGGATCATGAAACTTCATAGGTACATTGATCATAACTTGTAGATGACCCCTATTGATTTTCAGGTCACTTGGTCAATGGTAAAGGTCATGATGACCCAAAATAGTAAAATGGTTTCCGGATGATAACTCAAGAATGTTTAGGCCTAAGATCATGAAACTTCATAGGTACATTGATCATGACTATTAGATGACCCCTATTGATTTTCAGTTCACTAGATCAAAGGTTAAGGTCACGATGACCCGAAATAGTAAAATGGTTTCCAGATGATAACTCAAGAACGCTTATGTCTAGGATCATGAAACTTCTTTGGTACAATGTTAATGACTCGCAGATGACACCTAATGATTATCAGGTCACTAGGTCAAAGGTCAAGGTCATGGTGACCTGAAATGGAAAAATGGTTTCTGGATGATAATTCAAGAACGCTTATGCCTAGGTTCATGAAACTTCATAGGTATATTGATCATGACTCGCAGATGACCCCTATTGATTATCAGGTCACTAGGTCAAAGGTCAAGGTCACAGTGCCAAAAAACATATTCACACAATGGCTGTCAAGGTCACGGTGACTCAACTTAGAAAAATGGTTTCCGGATGATAACTCAAGAATGCTTACGCCTAGGATCATGAAACTTCATAGGTACATTGATCATGACTCACAGATGAAATAATGATGAAACTTGACCAGGATGTTTGTCTGGACAATATCTAGGTCAGGTTTGACATTTGGTAAAGATGGAATGAACCGACTCCTCTCGGGTGAGCGAACTAGGGCCATCTTGGCCCTCTTGTTGTTAAAACACTTAACATATATGTGGCAGTTCATTCAAAAAAACTCTTTATCTCTTTTTATCTGGATACTATGATCAAAACTTTACATACATTTTACAAATGTTTTTTCTTGTGTGATTTATATGTTAATATGATCCTTTCAGAGACTACCATAATGAGAAACCTGAGTGGTTAAAACTGCAGTCCACAAGGTCTGTGCAGGGGAATCCAGACAAGGTATTCACTGTCCAGTGGAAGTCTACCCACAATGTGAGAATAGGAAGTGATACACGCATTTGCTTATTCAGCGCCATCTGTGTCCTCCCAGATGGAAAGGTCCTGGTTGCAGACTGCAATAATAAGAAAGTCAAGCTGCTGGACCAGCAGTACCAGGTGTTTAGTCACTGTGGTGTGACTAACAAAGTAATGGACATGTGTCTCATCACACCCAGTGAGGTTGCAATGGCTGTGTATGATGATACCGGTAGTAACAAACATGAGGTCCAGTTTATCACAGTCACACAGAGCAAGCTAGTTTCTGGCAGGAAGTTTCGGTTGCAACATGCATGTACAGGTATTGCGCACTACCAGGGTGACCTGTTTATCTGCCCTGGTGAAGCACTGTTCAAGTACACACTGAGTGGCAAACAGGTCTGCAGACTTTATGAGGGTATATCAGGTAAGAATTATGGTGGATTCATCCTGATATCATTTGGAATATGTATTAAAAATTATTTTGAAATTTCATATTTGTAAATTTTTTATGTGTCAATATATTGTTACAACAGCAAGACAATTATTCGTTATTATTGATTTATAATCATGAGTAATGCAGTATTTTGACTGTCACTACATGCCATGTCTATAAATAGAAACTGTGTTCCTGGGAGTGACTTTTTCTGAACTGGTCTTCATTTTTTTGTGGTTGTCAATTACTGCACATGTATAATATGTTTTATCAATTAAAAATACATAATATAAAATAGATACTGTTTAAGTTGTTCTAGTTGGATTATAAGAAGTATTCAAACGTATGTATGTTGATAATTAAATATTATTTTTTAACAACTTGCTTTTGTAAGTGGTTTAGTGAAAAACAGTATAAAGGAAAAGTTTCAAAATTGGTTGTTTGAAACATTAGTGTTCTTTTTACAAACACTTGACAAACACAACTACAGTCGTAACACTGCACATCTATTCAGTATGTCTGCCTGTGTCAATTTCACTTATGTGAGTACACTGTTATCATATTTGTACATGTGTAGGAAATCTATTATTAGTGCATATAGTATCATTCATAATATACACATGGTGATTGAACTGTGTACTTGTTTTCATCTGTGTAGTTTTTTCCATGTTTGTAATTGTACATAACATTTCATTTCTAACTCATTAGTCCCATTTAAACATGTCAAACCTTTACACAAAAAAAACTTATACAGAACCTTCATGCTTCACAAAACTATTTATTAGCCGGATTTTTTTTCGAAAAAATCTCGGCTTATAGATTGATGTTGTCGGGCGGGCGGGCGGGCGGGGTGGCGGCGTGCTCGAAAATGTTAAAGTTCTTATTTCATGGTATAACTTTGGTATGCTTGGACCTAGAGTCTTCAAACTTGACATGAAGGTTGGCCAGGATTAACAGATGACCACTGGTCATTTCAAGGTCATTCATTTGAAGGTCAAGGTCACTGTGACCTTCAATATAAAAAATGTTAAAGTTGTTATAACTTTGGTATGCTTGGACCTAGAGTCTTGAAACTTGACATGAAGGTTGGCCATAACTAGTTAGTAACCACTGGTCATTTCAAGGTCATTCATTTGAAGGTCAAGGTCACTGTGACCTTGAATGTAAAAATGTTAAAGTTCTTATTTCATGGTATAACTTTGGTATGCTTGGACCTAGAGTCTTCAAACTTGACATGAAGGTTGGCCAGGATTAACAGATGACCACTGGTCATTTCAAGGTCATTCATTTGAAGGTGAAGGTCACTGTGACCTTCAATATAAAAATGTTAAAGTTGTTATAACTTTGGTATGCTTGGACCTAGAGTCTTGAAACTTGACATGAAGGTTTGCCAGAACTAGTTAGTAACCACTGGTCATTTCAAGGTCATTCATTTGAAGGTCAAGGTCACTGTGACCTTGAATGTAAAAATGTTAAAGTTGTTATAACTTTGGTATGCTTGGACCTAGAGTCTTGAAACTGGACATGAAGGTTGGCCAGAACTAGTAAGTAACCACTGGACATTTCAAGGTCATTCATTTGAAGGTCAAGGTCACTGTGACCTTGAATGTAAAAATGTTAAAGTTCTTATTTCATGTTATAACTTTGGTATGCTTGTACCTAGAGTCTTCAAACTTGAAATAAAGATTGGCCAGTACTAGAAGATGACCACTGGTCATTTCAATGTCATTCATTTGAAGGTCAAGGTCACTGTGACCTTAAATGTTAAAATGTTAAAATTGTTATAACTTTGGTATGCTTGGACATAGAGTCTTCAAACTTGACATGAAGGTTTGCAAGCACACTTAGATGACCACTGGTCATTTCAAGGTCATTCATTCTAAGGTCAAGGTCACTGTGACCTTAAATGTAAAAATGTTAAAGTTCTTATAACTTTGGTAGGTAAAAATGTTAAAGTTCTTATTCCATGTTATAACTTTGGTATGCTTGTACCTAGAGTCTTCAATTATCGGGCGTAATATACGTAATAAGTTTATTTTCTTACATTTGATAATGAAATTGATGGAAACTTCAAACAATATGTTACTAATTTGCTAATAAAAAAATTGAGATCAAACTTTCCTAATTGTCAATTCAAGTTCATATTTGTGACCTTAAATGTTATTGTTGTTCATGTATATGCATGCATTCAAAACATAACACAAGGTTTGCTCATGCCTTGAAAAGTACTTACATTTCATTTTGAACTTTGAACAATATTTCAGTAATTTAAGTATAGCATTGACAAAAACACGAAAGGTACTTTCCTGTCATTTAAATAAAAAATCCGGCTTCAATGCGGTCATCTCCGACCGCGGAACTCTTGTTATTAATCAATTTGATGCATACATGTAACAACACATGTGTAATACAATATCACTGCAGTATGTTTAATAAGATTATTTAACATTGACAGTAATTCAATATCTTGATGTTACTCTGTTTGGCAGTACACAAGTGTGCTGTGAGTCCCACAGGGGACAGGCTGTACATCATCAGCTACTGGCAGAGCAAGCTTCTCACCCTGGCCAGGGATGGCACACTCCTGGCTACATACACAGACCCAGCACTAGGGTACCCACGTGGTCTACATGTGACCCCTGCAGGCCAGGTGCTGGTCTGTGGACACCTGTCCGACACTGTACTACAGGTGGGCAGGGCGGGGCAGAGTAAGCTGACTACTCTTGCTACTAAGAAGGATGGAGTGAGGGACCCATGGTCAGTCTGCTACAGCAGCACCACATCATCCATAATTGTGGGACAGTACCGGGACGACAACATCCTGGTGTTCAGAGTGGAATAGTGTGTACATGTATGTATTAGTTGTTGTAATTAGTGATTAGTATTTCAATTACAATGTGTTGTTTAGCATACGAACATAGTAGTGTGTGATGTTACAATACAACATAAAGTGTGTAGTGAAAGATACAAATAATTTATGTACATGTACACATATTGTTATCTACTTATACAATGTGAGGGTTTTTGTTGGAACATTAGATCTAATGCATATTATGTTATTGTTGTCATAACATTTGTGTAATTATGGTCCTAAAATTTAATTCTTGTAAACTTCGCATGAAAAAAACAAAGCATTTCAACTGAAAATTTAATATTTGTACATAGATGCACATGTACATAGCAACTGAGGCTATTTTTAGACTTTCATTTCTATAAACACCATGCCATATAAGAAATGTATATGGATGAATATTTTTTAAATAAAATATGAAATTGTTTAAGTAATCTTTGGAGGAGTATATATTGATATTTTACGCAATGTTTACAGAAAGGTAACACTTGATGTGAGATTTATTAATTTGCCATATTTAATGCTGTTGGACATCTGTTATTGATTTTCATTACATTTATATAAATGTGTGTGAGTCCTAAATATACATACAAGAAAAACATCAAGCTATTTTGCTGCTCCAGTCGCTGCCGAGTCAGGACAAGGATGCTGAGGATGTGGTGGACAAGGATGACCTGAATACACAGTAGGTAACAAAGACGTTTTAAATTATCAGGCCTTTTCATGGCCAATTTGGGAAAAAATGCAATTTTGGGATTTTTATTATTTTCGTGTGAAAAGTCCATTGATTTCAAAAAAAAAAGAAAACTTAAAATTAAAAGAATTAAATGATATTATGCTAGTAATATACTTTTTTTAGATCTTATTGAAATATAATTGAGACATATTAATCATTAGGCACTTATTATGCCCCCCTTTTGAAGAAGAGGGGGTATATTGTTTTGCACATGTCGGCCTGTCAGTCTGTCAGTCCTTCTGTCCGTCCACCAGATAGTGTCCTGATGATAACTAAAGAACGCTGAGGCCTAGGATCATGAAACTTCATAGGTACCTTGATCATGACTGGCAGATGACCCCTATTGTTTTTCAGGTCACTAGGTCAAAGGTCAAGGCCACAGTGACTTGAAATAGTCAAATGGTTTCCGGATGATAACTACAGAATGCTTAAGCCTAGGATCATGAAACTTCATAGGTATATTGATCATGACTGGCTGATGACCCCTATTGATTTTCAGGTCACTAGGTCAAAGGTCAAGGTCACAGTGACTCAAAATAGTAAAAATTGTAAAACGGTTTCCGGATGATCACTCAAGCATGCTTACGCCAAAGATTATGAAACTTCATAGGTACATTGATCATGACTGGCAGATGACTCCTTTAAATTTTCAGGTCACTAGGTGAAAGGTCAAGGTCACAGTGACTCGAAACAGTGAAATGGTTTCCTGATGTTAACTCAAGAATAATTAGGACTAGGATCATGAAACTTCATAGGTATATTGATCATGACTGGCAGATGACCCCTAAATTATTTTTTTTTAGGGGGAATTTTTCCCCCCAAAAGGGGAAAAAGTATACTTTTCAGGTGGGGGACTGCCACCGAAATTCGGCGGCAGATTTGATAGATTGAGGGCCCTGCCTAGGATCATGAAACTTCATGGGAACATTGATCATGACTGGCAGATGAACCCTATTGATTTTCAGGTCACTAGGTCAAAGGTCAAGGTCAAAGTGACTCAAAATATTAAAATGGTTTCCGGATGATCACTCAAGAATGCTTACGCCTAGGATCATGAAATTTCATAGGTACATTGATCATGACTGGCAGATGACTCCTTTACATTTTCAGGTCACTAGGTCAAAGGTCATGGCCACAGTGACTTGAAACAGTAAAATGGTTTCCTGATGATAACTCAAGAATAATTAGGCCTAGGATCATGAAACTTCAAGGGATATTGATCATGACTGGCAGATGACCTCTATTGATTTTCAGGTCACTAGGTCAAAGGTCAAGGTCACAGTGACTCGAAATAGTAAAATGGTTTCTGGATGATAACTTAAGAATGCTTACGCTAATGATCATGAAATTTCATAGGTACATTGATCATGACGGGCAGATGACTTATAAATGTTCAGGTCACTAGGTCAAAGGTCAAGGTCACAGTGACTCGAAACAGTAAAATGATTTCCTGATGTTATCTCAAGAATAATAAGGCCTAGGATCATGAAACTTTAGAGGTATATTGATCATGACTGGCAAATGACCACTACAGATTTTCAGGTCACTAGGTCAAAGGTCAAGGTCACAGTGACAAAAAACTTATTCACACAATGGCTGCCACAACAACTGACAGCCCATATGGGGGGCATGCATGTTTTACAAACAGCCCTTGTCTAAATAACTGTATCTACACATGTGCAGACATGTGGTGTCACCAATGAACGCTTTTAATCTACACTTGGAGATCTAATGCCTAATTCTCTTTTTATGTCCCCCTTCTAAGAAGAGGGGGTATATTATTTTGCTCATGTCGGTCCGTCCGTCTGTATGTCTGTATGTCCGTCCACCAGATGGTTTCCGGATGATGACTCAAGAACGCTTACGTCTAGGATCATGAAACTTCATAGGTACATTGATCATGATTTGCAGATGACCACTATTGATTTTGAGGTCACTAGGTCAAAGGTCAAGATCACAGTGACCCGAAATAGTAAAATGGTTTCCGGATGATAACTCAAGAACACTTAGACCTAGGATCATGAAACTATATAGGTACATTGATCATGACTCTCAGATGACCCCTATTGATTTTCAGGTCACTAGGTCGAAGGTCAAGGTCACGGTGACCCGAAACAGTAAAATGGTTTCCAGATGATAACTCAAGAACGCTTATGCCTAGGATCATGAAACTTTATAGGTACATTGATCGTGACTCACAGATGACCCCTTTTGACTTTCAGGTCACTAGGTTAAAGGTCTAGGTCACGGTGACTCGGACACAGTAAAATTGTTTCTGGATGATAACTCAAGACTGCTTACTCCTAGGATCATGAAACTTCATAGGTACATTGATCATTACTCACAGATGACCCCTACTGATTTTCAGGTCACTAGGTCAAAGGTCAAGGTCACGGTGACTCGACACAGTAAAATTGTTTTCTCAAGAATACTCCTAGGCCTAGGATCATCAAACTTCATAGATACATTGATCATGACTGGCAGATGACCCCTATTGATTTTCAGGTCACTGGGTCAAAGGTCAAGGTCACAGTGACAAAAAACGTATTCACACCATGGCTGCCACTACAACTGACAGCCCATATTAGGGGCATGCATGTTTTACAAACAGCCCTTGTTAAAGAAAGAAAAATGCTTTGCGTATGGGTCCGTTTCACATACCCATAAATACGCCAGGAAAAGACCTGCTTATGTATTCCCTATGTATTAAGAATGCAAAAAAGATGAGGTGGAAAAAAAAAGTATGAATTTACTTAAGATAAAATATCCTCTTTACTTGTTTGTATAGTGTAAACTCATATATATTCATCTGAAAATTCGTGGTCAAAAAGCCTTTAAGGACACATTAGTTTATTTTGTGGATTTCTCAGTTCAGAAAAATAAATGATGAATTTGTGTCAGTTATTTTTCTGTGTGTGATACATTTTTGGATCAGTGAACCCTTAAAATCAACAAAAATAATGTCCCTCAAATAATAATGGTTTACAGTGTAACCTGTGTATTAAGAATGTTAAAGATGAAATTGACAAGAATGATATGATTTAACAAAACATAAAATGGCGTCTTTTATTGTGTATATCATGTTTACAGCAGGACTTGTTTTACTTGAGGATCAATAACTCAAACTCTTCTTCAGCTCGATGCTTTCCAACTTATCATACAGGAACCTCAGTTACACAACACCCCGAGAATTTCTGTCATCCTCATAAGGCCTTGAGTTTTTATAAACTTGTGAGATATTTAATAAAGCTTATAAATATGATTCCATGGAATGTATTTGTTCTCAATAAGAATGACCCCGGCCTCATTCCTAGAACAGTGTAATACAAGAAATATCTTTAAAAAAGATATACGGCGTAAATAGTTTAATGAATGAGATCAAGTATAGCGAATGTCTTTTTCTGTGCAGTTCTTAGCTGCATCACACGCAGTACGGGATGTTACGGTGAGTTTTCGCGGCTTATTTTACATTATAACATATTGCTGGTCATAAACCTATAGATACAAAACAGAAAACCAAAAGAAGAATGGAAGTGAAATTTAAACATATGAGTCAACCGGCCACACGAGAAGTATCCGTATTTATAGGCGCGTTCTTCGAACAAACCTGTTTTAGTGGTTTGTCGGGCATTGCTATTTGATTTGATTATTAACAGTATCAATTATCATCGTGCTAATGCTTAAAGTGATATTATGGGCATTTTGCACTGTTGAATTGAGCTGAAAAGAATTAACAGGTCAAAATAGTTAGTTAAAATGTGGTTACTGATTAATTATCTGCAACTCACCTTGCTACCAGTTGTTTATAAAAATATATTTTATATTCGATATTCTTACGTGACCCACCCAGTCCTGTAAGCTGAAATGATCCGTAAAACAATTTCGTGTCTTTGTGTCGTATGAACAAATCTGCACTAAAACTAAATTTAGGTTCAACTCGTAAACGCATGATCAGTTGTCAAACGAAAGTACGGTTGATATTCAAATGCATTATTTTTCTCTTTCTGGTATATTGTTTTAGTATGATGATGCTGCATTAATTAATATAAGTGTATATGAAGTAGAAACATCAAAAATAATCAACGGTTGCGATAGACACCTATAAACTGTTACATGCTCATAATATCACTTTAGTACATTAGGCAATATGGACGAATAATTATTGTTAAATTTATCAACAATAATATTTATCATTGTATTGTTGAAAACACATTAAGAATCTATTATTTACATACCATAATTATATTGCTGAATATCTTCATTTAACATATTTCTGGTCTAAAGAAAATTCCAGGTCACCTAGTTCACGGATAGCGTCTTTATTATATAACGATTATTTTACTGGCCGCCAACTCCGGTGATGACCTGTATATAAACTCTGAATGTCCGCGAATTGACCCGATATACCTCGCGGGTTGAAATGCAATGCTTTAAAGTGAGGCCTCGCTTCCATTGCTCTTTATACTTTTACATGTTAACATGTTGACAGGAATAAGGAAGTAAGTACTAAATATGAGAACATAGCCTTTTAAGTATAAACGCTCTTGCGCTGGTAATACTCTGAAAATAAAAGGTGTACGCACAAACTGTATTGATGTCGAGAATTTAGTGTAAAACTGTTCTATCTATTAAGCCTTTTCATTCGAGATAAAATTGTTTCATACAGTAAAACAGTGTTACAAAGACGCGGATATGTTTCCAATGTTCTGGTGGTATACTCAAATCAGCCAATGGAATAAATGAAGTGTATACGTACCTAGCCGCGGGAAATTTTATTGGAATTTTATTGGACACTTACAAAGGTCAGGCTAAGGTGAAAAGCTGGCTTATGCAGCTTACGCCGAAAAAGCTTTACTTAGTTTTCATGCATGCAATGGCAACAATGTAAGGTTGCATGGGAAAACAGGACTTAATGCATGTGTGTAAAGTGTTGTCCCAGATTAGCCTGTGCAGTTGGCACAGACAACACATTCCCCTTTTATGGATTTTTTAATTTCAATGAAGTTTTTTCTAAATCAAAATTCCATCTATGCAGAAACTCCATGATTAGCCTGTGTGGCTGCACATGCTAATCTAGGGAGACACTTAGGGCAACATTTATTAAGCCCTGTTTTCTCAGAGCAAGACAGTCTACAATCTGTTACAGAGTTTTACAAGGTGATATAATGTGAGCATCGTTTTGGGAAAATGTGGCTTAATACATTGCAAGTGCAATCCACAGGTAAGCCTATGCAGTGTGCACACAGACTAATCCAAGTATGATAGTTTACGCTTTTAGGAAATTTTCGTTAAAAGGGATTTCTTCTGAACAAAAATCAAGTCTTGATGGAAAGTGTTGTCTCAGGTAAACCTGTGAGGACTGCACGGGCTAATTTGGGACAACACTATACACATGCATTAAGCCCAGTTTTGCCAGAACAGGGCTTAAGTTAAGTCTGCTTCAAATCTGTTGTAGAGGGGTATTTATATATTCTGATGAGAACAAATATGAGACAATGATGTACATGTACATGCAAATTAAAAACAATTGTTGAACGATACTTATCTTAGGAATATATGAGATTTTTATTACTTACTGTAAATGGGTAGTCAAGCTAGTAAACATAGTCTTATTAGATTGTGAAATCTTAATTTATTTAAATAAAGAAAGAAGAAAAAATGCAAGAATACAATAAAAACGTATGTAGAGAAGCTATTGATGTATAGTAGAAATAAAATTAAATAAAGAATTGCAAACACTTTATAAACTGTAAAATAGTTATTATTTGTGGGACATTAATTGTCGTTGAATTTGTGGGTTTACTGATGCATGAATTCAATTCAAACACATAACACCAGAATCAGAAATCCATGAATTTACGTGTCCAGAAAAAAGTTATTTTTTGAAAACTCCAAAATGTTATGTCAACATATATCTGATTGATGGGGACCCAATTTTTTGTGTCAGTCAGCACGTTTTTTTGTCTGGAAGGGACATGAACATTTAGAGCTTTTTTTCTTTCTTACGTAATGGCTGTTTTTTACCACAAATTTGATAATTTGACGACTCAAATGTTCACAATTTAAAAAAGTTTGTGACTCAAATTTTCACAATTGTAAAAAGTTTGCGACTCATTTTTTGACAATTTTGAACAATTCATGACTCATTTGTTCATAATTTTGAAAAGTTTGCGACTCATTTTTCGACAATTTTGAACAGTTTGTGACTCATTTGTTCACAATTTTGAAAAGTTTGCGACTCATTTTTTCACATACTGAGGGGGCCACAGCCCCTTCACAAGGATGACACAAAACAAGCCCTGTGATTTGATTTGTGTTTGTGGGATTTTGGTTATTTTTAAACTGAAACATTTATTTTTCCTCAACTGAACATATGAAACCAAATTAATGTTTGCAAATTTCTTGGAAAAACCGGTGCCATGGGATTAGTTACTGTGAAAATGTGGAGTTTTGGGCATCTTCACAGTACGGGCAAACTAGTTGTGTTAGCTGGTAGTTGTTCATGTTAAGTGGCCTTTTACTTAGAATTTTACTCCCAGGTGTATGTGAACAGTCATGTGTTTTCTTCTTTTTAAAGTACACGTAAAAGGCACCTTCTTATATGCTATTGGACTAATAAAATGAGCACTGAAATTGAACATTTCACTAAAAACACATGTAAAAGAATATGTTGATGGATTTGTGAAATTAAGTTCCATGAAATTACAAAGACCCATAATTCCCAATTTGAAGATTATTTCACACTGCAAATTGTCCAGTTGTCAGGTATTATCACGCTTATTATTCCCAATTGGTGTGGTTCAGGTACTTTAAACAATTGGGAAAAAATATTGCTGGTGTATTACTAACGTTCTAGTTCAAAAGACTAACTGGGCTTCCATATTCCATATTGGTTTGCTCCATGTTACAGCTACTGCTCAGCAAAGAATACAACTGTCTGGTGAAAGGCTCGACCGTATCAAAGTCCAGTGATGTCGGGGTATGTGGCCGTTCCATGTCTGGGGATTGCATTTTAGCCGACACTAACAAGGGAGAGAACTGAAGATCTGCACCTGCAGTGAGTTGTTCCCCTTTAATTGCTGTTTAATTAATTTAACGGACAATAAAAAGGAAGAAAACTGAAGATTTGCACCAGCAGTGAGTTGTTTCCTTAAGTTGCTTTTTATTTATTTAGCCTACAATAACAAAGGAAGTAACTGAAGATTTGCATCAGCAGTGAGTTGTTTCTCTTTAGTTGCGGTCTAATTTTGTCTTCAACTTTCGTTACATATTAATTTACTTTTGAATGTTTTTCTTTTGTGAATTTAATCAGATTTTAACAATCAAGGATCTGGCATGGTAAAATTTTGTTTGTGTTTTTTTAACTTTGAGAAGACATTAATGTTAACTTTTTGCCTCCAATTTATTGAAACATAAATGTACAGTAAAACATCAGTGAGGGCATTATAAAAGAAAAGTTCTTAATAGAACGAGTACCATTTAAACAAATAAGAGTTTTAACAAGTTGATGTTCCCTGATATTTTTATTGTTATGCAGGAAAGAAGTGGCTAAAAAGCTAAATAAGCCGCGCTCTGAGAAAATAGGGCTAAACACATGTGCTTAAATTGTTGTCCCAGATTAGCCTGTGCAGTCCGCTCAGGATAATCAGGGACAAAACTTTCCTCTTTAAAGTTATCTTTCTTTGAAAGGAAGTCTCGTCTTTATGAAAATCCAGTCTAGTCGGACATTGTCCTCCCTGATCATGTGGACTTGCTAATCTGGGAAAACACCTTATAATATTAATGAGATGCATATTGGTTTTTAAAATTACATCTGCAATCTGCAAGTTAAAAATATAAATTATGAATTGACAGGTTCATATAGTATTGACCAACAATTTAGATGTTTGAGTACGAAATGGTTTGACTGAATCAAATGTCATGCTATTTCGGAAAAGGAACCAGTGAAATTCCAGATTCAAAACTCATGAGACTGAAGTTTTGCCGCTGAAATCCTTCACATCCTATCAAGAGGCATATTTTGTTATAGATTGTAATATAAACCTGTTTTACTAGTTCATATTACCCATGTTTTCAGAACAGCACCAGCCTTGATATAGAGTGGTATGGCAACGACACAAGTCGAGCCCGCTGGAGCCCCAGTCCAGCAAGACCCCTCCCCTGACCCCTAGCTCCTCCCATTTGACCTCCGGCATCAAAGAGTCAGCATTGTTTAACAATTCCATCCCATAGCAATTTCTGAGCACATAGTGTTTGCACATTTTTCTCAACAAGCGCAATGTCCGTGTTGAGTCTGCACTTGAGCCCTGATTGGTTTGATAGACTCAAGTGCAGGAGGTGGTAGAAGTGTTACAGACATAAGAAGTTATTGCAGCAGTTATGGTAACACTAACAGTCAGCTCTCGCTGTTTGACATTAAATTGAATATTACGAAAAAATACAAAGCTGAATAACTCATTCCATTCTTTTTGGGACAAACAGACCTGCAGCAAGGAACAGGAGAAAATCACGGGAATGTTTGAAGAGTTTAAGTCAGAAGCGTAAGCTTTCCACCGGGGATACTCCTGGATGGTCTAAACTTAAGGGACAGTCCAGGTTTGTCCTCTCAGGTGTCCAAACTGTCCAAAGAGAATGCATTTATTTTTGACGCAGTTGCTAACAAAGAAAGGCAGTACCAACTTCGTTGTGAAGAGTCAAGCATGGTACATCCCTGGGGCATGCCTCAGGTGGGAATTCCATCTGCAACAAGGTGCTAAAGGTGAACCCATCAGAGTGTGTTACTAACCACTTCAGCCTCACATTGATTCGACGATAAAGAAGGCGTTGAAAAATGACAGCAGTTTTGATGTGTCATCCAGTTTGCTCTTCGACTCTCAACCCAACGTTAGTTAGAACGCAAACTCAGCAATTAGCGTTATCAGCGAGGCTCGAAGGTCATCTCTGCTTCTTAAGCTTCAGGTGAGACCTTACAGTGTTATTTACTTTGTAAAAGTTGGGGCAAAAATTCAGCACCATTCCTAATATCAAAAAGTCTATTCCATATTTTTCCCATAATTACTGTCTTAAGTTCCCAACTAAAGATTTGCTTGAAAAAAAATATTTATATTTAATAGGTTCCAACACGTTTAAGTTTAACATTGTCATAAGTGAAATTAATATTTATAGCACTAATTATAAATTTTTTAAGTATTTGTTAAGAAACAGTTGTATTGTGTCACAGTGACATTTAAAGTGGCATAGTCTCACATTTAAATTTCTGAAGTTATGCCGGTTTCAAAAAATATATATATATATAATTATGACACCTTGCTACATACTGTACTTTTCCATGTATTCCTTGCTGTTTTAAGCCCCAAACATTTCAATTTAATAAGTGTGTGCATGTTATTCATTATTACAATGCTATTGTGAGTGATAACTTGCGGTAAAAACACATTTTAGATGTTAAGAAAGGTGTAGCAGTATTCATATTCAAGGCTTATTCATTTGTCACTAAAAACACTTTTTATGGTTAACGTTCCATTTCCTTTTCAGATAAAATTATAAGCCAACAAGACGAACATCGTTGAATCATTTCGCACATATACTAAAACTCGCTTAAGAAATTCAGCACGTCACTTATGAACATCTTCTCGCAAGGCGGCTACATCAGCACTTCCAATAGCTGAGCCTTGGTGAGTTCCACTCCTGTCCCGATGAGTCGCTCGAGGTGAAACAATCTGATCCACAGATAGAGCAGACGCTGAGTGACTCGTCTGTTAACGTGACTGACCTCCATATGTTGCTCTCTAATATTGTGCCTGAGGAGCAGTGTTGGCCTACATTCCCTGTTCAGGGCGGTGACTTTGGCGTCAAGACTCACACAATCTCTGTCTATGGCCCTGTCGCAGCAGCAGCAGCAACAAAAACAGGAAGTATTTCAGCTGCACTCTGGGAAAACAGGGCTTAATGCATTTGCCTAAAGTGTTTTACCCACGAAAGCGTGTTAAGTCTGCCCAAGCTAATTTGTGACCACACTTTCCGAATGTACCTTAAAACAAAGAATTCCATAAAAGCTGAAAGTGTCGTGGCTGATTAGCTTGTGCAGACTGTACATGCAAATCTGGAACAACTCTACACTTATGCATTTAGCCCAGTTTTTAAAGAGTTTAGAGTTGCACATTTAGTTCACATTACATCAGCTTTTTTCTGACCTTTTTGGAGAAAGGTTCTTATTACCAATCAGGAATTTTGCGGTTTTTGACTGTTCAAACTGAGTTAATAAAATGCATATTAGAGTTGATTTGATATCAGTTTTAACCATAGGGGGTAAGGGCATATTTTCATACCTTTTTGTTTGTTTTCACTTGTATATAAACCCCTTGCATAAATTATACAAAATACTGATGTTTTATTTAAATAAAACAATTATTGAAATGCAGTCAACATTTAAAAAAAAATATCTGCATTTCATTTATTATTAGGTAACAAAATTTAATATATTTTTACATAAATTGAAATTAATCACCTGTCCAGGTTTTCAGTTTACAAATATGCCCCTGGAGTGAGAATATGAAGTGAAGATATTAATTAATTATTGCCCCCGGCTAATTGGGGTATATAGGAATCACCTTGGACAGACGTCTGTCTCTCTTTTCATATGTCTGTGGGCGTTCACTTACAATTCAACGTTAAGCATTCAAACTTTCAGGTATTGTTTAATCTCATACGTGGTTGTGCATGTACATTTTGTATCATAATACTCTAAAAATTACAAAACTTAGACATTATATAACCTCATGCTTCATAGACTTGTGGCATTGGGGGATATTCTATGTAACAATGGTTACAAATTATTGTTTGACTAGATGTTGTTTTCTTCTAAGTATTTTGAAAAAAAAGAGCCATATTTTGCTTTCGGATTGAGTCAGCCTCATAACTTGTTAATTTAATAATTTAATGGTCATGAAATAATTTCTATGGCCATTCTCTCTCTGATTCTAGTACGGCAATTGTCTGTTACTGGCATAAGTATATGTACTCAGTAAGGCCAGGAAAAGGTTAACTTAATGACCACACTACTACGACTAAAATGCATTTTTGTGTGTGTAGGATCAATTAAAAAAAAAGATAAAATTCGAGTACTTTTTAGCTGTTTCCTACAGGACCCCGTACAATTACAGATTGGTGCACAGCTGAACAACAGGCTCTCTCTCCTAAGTCAGGCCTGAACGCATGGGGTCACTTCCTGTGTATGGGTGGTATGTATGGATATGTGTCCATGACACACAGGCTAATCAGGGATGAAACTTTCTGCATAGACTGGATTTTTGCTAAGAAAAACCTTCCTTTAAACTTAAAATACAAAAAATGCAGAATATGTCGTCCTTGATTAGCATGTGTTGACTGCACAGGCTAATCTGGGATGACACTTGATGCAGATGCATTAAGCCCATTTTTCCCAGAATGAGCCTTATATTTTGCCAACAAACATTATCTTTTGTGATGACCTTATATAAATGTTTTTGTGGAAACCACAGGCTAATCTTGGATGACACTTTAAGCACATGCATTAAGCCCAGTTTTCCCATAACGAGGCTCATATCATGACAAGTTTTATAGTCACCAGCCGGATTGTCTGTAGCAGCTCACAACCGTGTCTGCCTTTGCACTTAAATGTAACACAGCCTTTAAACAGTTGAAGTTTGTCGGCATTCTTGTCCTTCGTTTCATTGGTGTATAAACTGTCTGAAAAGTTGGGTCTTTTCTATGCTTAAAGCAATCAGAATTTCTGCAAGTAGGCGTAATTTTCTCGACTGTGCATATGCATTTGAGTGTACTGCTCACATGGATAAACTTTGTAGTGCTTTGTTGTGTTTTGTTCCTTTGTCTAATTGTATGTCATTGGTGACTATTTCATTGGACAACATGTCAATGAACAAGGCACCCTTCCTTGAAAACCTCACCAAACTAATAAACAGTTTGACTGCGTTAAACATGACCGTTTGGGATTTCAGGCCAAATGTCAAACTAGTACCAATCTGTGCCCAAAAAGCAGCCGTAGCCGTGGGGGGCAGGTTCATGATGCAACCGTGGTCTCATTGCTCTCTGAACATCTCCTTCCCAACAGCAACAGTACAGCAAAATGACCTGTAAGGCATATTCACTTGTCACTAATATAACTCTAGTTTTAGTTTACTTTTCATTGCCGTTTTAGTAAACATTATTAGCCAACAAGACAAACATCGTCTAAGTGAATGTTAATGACAATCCCAACTTTCTCAAACAAATACTCGCTTATTGGGTATTATTGATTCATGGTCTTGGAAAATGGTGTTTAATGCATGTTCGTTAAGTTTCTTCCCAGATATGCTTAAATTTCTTTTTTGTTGAGAAGAAACATCACTTATGCAAAAAAATCCATAAAAGAGGGAAGTGTTTTCAGTGATTAACCTCTGCGGGCTGCATAAACGTCAGTTTTTCAATAATTCTTCTGACCTTTTGGGGAAAGGCATCCATTGGGAATTGTTTGTTTGAAATTGGTCAAACTGGGTAAATACCATAGGTAACAGTTGACATAAATCATTATTAAGTTGTGTCTGGTTTTTTGGCTGAAAATAAGCCTTTAAGCCAAAAGTTTGTTTTGTTTTTCCCTTATATATGACAAAAATATCCCTTGAATAGAAGGAACAAACAGCCACATTTTTTTTATTCAATGTCATTTTTATAAAACTTATTTGACGGCTGGACATAGGTTCAGGTTGTGACACTCAATAGTGCTCCACCACTACATCTACCATCTACAGTGTGACTACGTTAACTGGCCATTAACGTTCATACTTTGTTGTTTATTTCTTTTCATAGTCATATCATACTGTAAATAGTTTATTTTAATGTTGTAAATAAATTGATTTATTGTTCACGTTTATTTGTATCTGGTTCTGGAGGGGTTATTGCGCTGGGTTATCACAGCTTCTGTAACCCTGACCGTTACAATTGCTCATGACTGGCAGATTACCCCTATTGATTTTCAGGTCACTAGGTCAAAGGTTAAGGTCACAGTGACTCGAAATAGTAAAATGGTTTCCGGATGATAACTCAAGACTTCTTACGCCTAGGATCATGAAACTTCATAGGTACATTGATCATGACTGGCAGATGACCCCTATAAATTTTCAGGTCACTAGGTCAAAGGTCAAGGTCACAGTGACTCAAAACAGTAAAATGGTTTCCTGATGATAACTTAAGAATTATTAGGCCTAGGATCATGAAACTTCATAGGTACATTGATCATGGCTGGCAAATGACCCCTATTGATTTTCAGGTCACTAGGTCAAAGGTCAAGATCACAGTGACAAAAAACGTATTCACACAATGGCTGCCACTACAACTGACATCCCATATGGGGGCATGCATGTTTTACAAACAGCCCTTGTTGTAATTTTATATAAGTTGACTGACAGAAAACATACATTATTCTATCAAAGCTGGAGAATACATGTAGTGAAGCTTTTGCTGTCTTTGAGACGGCTCTTGTTAAGGTGATATATACTGGTATCATGTTTTGGAATACATGTTTTGAAATAGATGTCTTGTTTTGTTTCCAGGGGTCATACCGTTGCCAGTTCAAGCTTAGAGGACCATGTTCCCCAAATCCAATGTGGCCCTATATCTTAACAGGTGAGTCTTTTCTCATGCATAATTGGTGGCAGTTATGTATTTAATGTGGTGTATACTAAGCAATTAGGTTCTGGATACGATCACCCCCCTGGGAGTATTTAAATTGATACTGTACAGCCATTATTGATTCTTGATCTGTAATATTTGTGGATATTTGTAGATCTGCTCAAAAATGAAATAAAATTATCAACAAACATTATGTCTAAAACCTTTATTAATTATTATTTAATCCAGTAATTTAGGATGTACCAAATATTTCTGATTCAACAAATCCACAAAATATCATGTCATAAACATGTACTTTGTTTTTTGATATTTAACATTGTTGCATTTTTAATGAATATATAATTAAACAGTTTTTTTAAATACTTGTAAAGCAATGAATTTGACTAACAAAAATACTAAACTTTTGCTTCAATGTTTAAAGGTCTAGTTGTCTTGCTTACAACAAGAGTGCCCAAAATTTGATCATGATCAATGAAGAAAGAAAGCCACAGGATAAGACCCAATAAGAACAAATAGCTGCTTCAGCATCAATAGCCTATCCCTGTACAAGGCTTTCAAATGTAATATTGTAGTGACATAGTAGACATGTTGTCTTCCTAGCGACTGGGAGGTCAGGCTTGGATCCTCACTCTTGGAGCATTCTTATAAGGAGTCCTCCAAAGACATAAAGTAATCCTTCTAGCCAGAAACAGGCTCAAAAGTGTCTCCATAAACCTTAGGTTGTTTTAGAATCGTGCTTAATAAATTGGATTAAATGAAATGTGTAGTAATTGTTAATACTTATACTGATACACACACCTTTGGTGAATTATTTGTTTATTGACTGGTTAATTACAACTTTTCACATGCTTTATAATGATGTTATACCATATATACTTGATAAACGGACGGGAAAATCTACCTCTGATTTTAATTTAAATGTTGTGTACCACCCTCAAATTAAACTTTACCTATTTCAAATATGTGCAAGTATTTAATTTGTAATGCAAAGATACAACTATTTATGAACATTTACATTTTTGCAAATTTCAGTTTTTTCAATATGGTAAGTTGGGTAAAGTATTTAAAGCACTCTTCCTATGAGGTTGGTCTTAAATCCCACCTCTATGCTCAAATGTATTCCTTTGTAGCTCTTCAATTATTTGACAACGCGGCAATCAACATGGTTCCATTCCAGGAATACCTCGCAGAGCTAATGAACAGAGCCAGTGCGTAAAACATGATTTTTAGGAGGAATAGGAACCTAGGCCCAATATCAACCTGGTTCCAATCTCGCGAAGATGTCCACCGGCCGCCCCCTAGCACAAGCCTCGTTAGCCCCAAGGTGTTGTCATGATGCCACTGGACAACAGCTCTTGTTGGGCTCTTCCCAATAGCAGTAGATCAACATGGCATATCAGGTGGGAACGTCAATTTACAATTATTAACCCCTCACAATCCAAGATTGTCATTAGCGTTTGAAACAAGCGATTATCATATAAAACTTAGCAATTTGGTTAGGGTCTAGCAGGCTTGTATGTGAAACAACCCATTGCTGTTCATAGTAATACTAGTAATAGTGATTGGTATGAGAGATAAAGAAAGTAAGGTCAGGTTCCATAATGATTTGAAACAAAGAATTCGATTTGCAACCAATTACTAATGACAACCCTTGGTATATTGGAGTCACTCTGTCAGTTGGTTGGTAGGTCAGGGGATTTATTTAAAATTTATAATAGTTTGTCTCATCACCATAAAGTGTAGATGGTTTTCTCACAGATAAAGGTTTTGATTGGCCAAGCTATGCTTTGTGCCCAATATAAAGTAACATACCCTGTATCATATCGAAGAGTGGCAGTTTGAAACTGCATAACTAATATTCTGAAACCAATATACTCCTCAAAGTAAGTTTGCGTGGGTTGGTTTGCAAGGGTATATTTGAATCAATCTGTCGGTCGGTATGTATGCCTGCCACATTGTACATGTG
Organism: Dreissena polymorpha; assembly: GCF_020536995.1. NCBI lineage: Eukaryota > Metazoa > Mollusca > Bivalvia > Myida > Dreissenidae > Dreissena > Dreissena polymorpha. The sequence goes on along the minus strand of NC_068355.1, from coordinate 182,738,455 downwards.
TACTTTGTGTCACGTAGTTTTCCGCCTTTTAACATGAATATTTATTTATACGTTGTTTATACCATGTAAAAGTTCAAGGCATTGTTTTCATATGTTGTAATATTCTATTAGTTTTGTGCCCTTAAATTTAGACAAACCTTGGTTCAGAAACATCTTTGTAAATTTATGTGTACTCGTGTCCTGAACTGATCATTTAGTTTTTTGCATATCAACATGAAACTTTCTATGTATGTTGTTCATACTACCTGGAAGTGCAAGACTTACATTTTGTCTTTGTCACACTACTTGTTGCAAGGTAATGTGCCCTTGAACTAAAGCACATGATTCAAATAATTAATATGATGCTTTTTGTCTTTGCATGTGATTATTGTAAAGTACCGGTAGCTAATGACAACATTTTTTAAATTAATAGTACTAATACTCAAGTTTTACATCTTCTAGAGTTGTTAAATGGCGTCATAAGGTCGCCGTGGTGTAATAGATATGGTGTCCGCCTAGCAACTGGGAGGTCACGGGTTCGATCCCCACTGTGGAAGTGTTCTTTAGATCTCCCCAAAAGACACCAAGTACTGGTTCTAGGCCCAGGAAACGGACTCGAGAGCGTTTATATTAGCCTAAGGCTTTCGATGCAATCGAGCATAAGTAAATAGGTTTAAACTAAATGGCGTCATGGAAATAAACATGATGACGTCATGCAGTGTAGCTAATTTTGCCTTGCTATAAGTTTGATACTGTTAAATGAAACATGTACTTGGTAACATAAATTTGTTTCAGGGCTTCATACTGATACTGAACGATGTGATACAGAGTAGTGAATACTAGTATATATTTGGTTTACGCTACACTCTTTGACCGTACGTGATACATAAGAAGCCATGTAAACGTAGATTATTTTCTTTCACAGCATGATGCCCCAAACCAGCGCTTCATATTTAGCTACCAGCAGTATCCATGCAACCAAACCTTGATCACTCAGCAACAGATAAATCAGCAGCAGGGATGGAGTTAGCCGTTTCAACGTCTGCTCAGTATGGTTTGTTTAAATATTGTGTAGTGGAGTTTAGAACGTTACTTGTAATTATGTCCCCCACTATAGTAGTGGGGGACATATTGTTTTTGCCCTTTCTGTTGGTTGGTTGGTCTGTTGGTTGGTTGGTCTGTTTGCGCCAACTTTAACATTTTGCAATAACTTTTGCTATATTGAATATAGCAACTTGATATTTGGCATGCATGTGTATCTCATGGAGCTGCACATATTGAGAGGTGAAAGGTCAAGGTCATCCTTCAAGGTCAGAGGTCAAATATATTTGGCCAAAATCGCTCATTTTATGAATACTTTTGCAATATTGAAGATAGCAACTTGATATTTTGCATGCATGTGTATCTCATGGAGCTGCACATTTTGAGTGGTGAAAGGTCAAGGTCATCCTTCAAGGTCAAATATATGTGGCCCAAATCGCTTATTTTATGAATACTTTTGCAATATTGAAGATAGCAACTTTATATTTGGCATGCATGTGTATCTCATGGAGCTGCACATTTTGAGTGGTGAAATGTCAAGGTCATCCTTCAAGGTCAAACGTCATATAGGGGGACATTGTGTTTCACAAACTCATCTTGTTTTGAATGTTGTATCTGCCTAATGTAATCCCTCTCTTCATTCATTTAAGAAACAACGATATATTGATAAAGTTACTAAGAAAACAATATATACAAAACATATAATTGCAAATTTTATAAAGCAGTATATATCATATATATTTTGTATTGCATAATGCATCGAAAACACTAATGCATATGCTTGAAAACTAATAAATTAGAAGTGCAACAACAAAAATACGAATTCTTTAAAACTTTAATTTAATCAGAAAAAAATCATTAAAGGGACCTTTTCACAGATTTTGGCATGTATTGAAGTTTGTCAATAAATGCTTTAAATTAATACATGTACATATTGGAACTAAAAAGCTCCCACTCTTCTGTCTAGGTTGCCTCTCAGAGCCAGTCGGCTTGCTGTGTTGCTTAGCCAATCCACTACTTATGTCGCAGCACAATATCTCATCCGGATCCATTCCACTGCTGGCGCAACAGCAGGTCTGTTCTCTGTACAGAGCCGTTTCTATGACGATCAAGTCCTACAACTCGCCCAGTACTTGCTTTTGCGTCAGGGTCAGGTTCAAGGTCTCATGGGCTTTGGTGGTCTGGGCAAGATGGGAATGTTAGACAGGTAAGATGGCACATGGTCCGTTTAAATTAAGATCTTGGTGCAAACTTTTTGTCTTCAGTATTTAAATAACACAATGATTATTAAATTAACTGTTTGCCTTGGTCCATTAAACACGATGTTGACCTGTATAACTTGTTGTTACATGACATTGTTAAAATATCACAATACAAATAGTAGATAAACTTTTTTTATACTAAACTTTTTTTATACATTTGATTTAATTTATATTTATTTCTCTAGACACAAACAAAAACGCCCATAAAACAAATCTTGCAAAAATGTAAGCCATTGCAGCTTAATATCAAATTAACATTATTATAATCCATTGCAGTAACAGAGATATAGATCTAAATAGATATTGATCTCAGATATAAATTCACTTGCACAAGTTTTGGCCTCCACAGCTAATTATCAACCTAAAGTTTCATATTTTTATATTTCACTTACGTAAATATATTGGAAAAAAGGCATTATATCAGATAATTTTAATGGCAATTCATATTTTACTCCCTGATTTAAATTTCTGTTCTTAAAAAAAAATCATCCATTCATGTTTTTACAATTGCACATTTTACACCAATGTTTGAAGGTCTTAGTCATTAACATGTTGTAGTGTCCAAGTACCTGATTACTTACTCATCAAGACACATAGGGAAAAAAATGGAGTCACTAAGGCACTTTCTGTTTTGAATTTAATCCATTATTGAAAACGTGAATATTGTTTTATACGTCATCAAGAACAAACCTTTGTCCTCTGTAGAATATCGTTTATGGTTTTGGGAATTCGTTATTGCAATACTTTATTTTTATTAGAAATTATTACAATATAATGAGAAACATATTATTAAAGTACACTTTTGTATGATTAAACAATTATTTGATAGTCACAAAGGTCTGTTTCCCTCATTCGAAATTACTTTGACAGTTTTTGTAAACATTGGTTTAGTAAAGGTCAAAATGATGTAGATCACAAGTTCATCGAAATATTATATTCTTTAAAAAGCCACTGACTGGCCACTTTAAAACCTGACATGTTGGACAAGTGTTGGATGACGACTATCAAATATTGATGTATTTTACATGTACTTTTTGTAAAGTGACAAAATTATCAAAGTTGGATTACTTTTTGTGCGTATTTTTATTCAAGAATTTTGAAATCAAAATGTTTAATGGTGTTTTTGTTAAATCAAATGCGTATTTATGCTTTTTATACTTATGTTATGCTGAGCTTTAGTTATATTGTGTTGCTTTATGCTTTCATCCTCACTTATGGCAAATCATATTGTATCGCAAAATGCATAAATGTAGCACAACTTTTATGATTGCATTATGCAATGATGGACATAACCGGGCTAGCTAATTCAGTTTGTAAAGTGCGGGACTAAACAACTGAAAATGACAGGTTTGACCTTTAGCCAAGCCATATAACATCGGCTGTGATTAGTCATGAAAGTATTGCCACGGTCATTCATCTCGTACCTCTGATTTGCGAAAGGCAGTTATCAGTTATTAAGGTCAACCAGAATATAACCAGAATACCCCCCCCCCCCCAAAAAAAAGGGGGTGAGTATGTTAACTGATGGCATTTATATGACTGAAATACTGTTTAAAACAGCGGCAAATGCAAATAAAGAATTATATAACTCAATATTATACCAATATATTGTAGTACATATATATTGTATGGTATTGCAATATGCATATAATGTAATGAAAAACAAAATTAGTTATTCCATTGTATTTTGTGTCCCCATAATTCAACAAACAACAAATCCGAGTTGTTTGTATGTTAATGGTGAAAACATTCAATCATAAAAGCTCTGTGAAAACGTATGGGAACAATGTGTATAATATCATGTACACCTGGATATAAAATGGAAGGCGCATTATGTTATGCATTTGTTTAACCACTAATTTTGTTGTTGTGAGATATAGAGATAGTTATTTATTTTTTTAAATGCTGTTTTTGCAAGATTGCGCATTGCAGCAACAACAACAGTTAAGAAAATAGCAACAGCATAATAGACAGACACAGCAGCAATGGCCACAGCACCAACAATAGCAGTAACAGATGATGGCTTAGCTTCATCAGCAATAGCAGAAGCAACAAGATCTTACGTCCATGGACCATTTAGATGTCACTTTAGAAATTCAGAAGATCTTTATGAAAGAAGTAAGTTGTTGTAAAGTCAATATTTAGTGTAGTTTAACCCCATTTATTGTCTCCTACCGGTTTCACCGGAGGGGACTTATGGATAGCGCTCTGTGTGTCCGTCAGTCCGTGAGTCTGTCACACTTTTCTGGATCCTGCGATAATGTTTAAAGTTCTTAATATTTTTTTTATGAAACTTGAAACATGGATAGATGGCAATATGGACACTATGTACGTCATTTTGTTCCTACGTCAAAAATTCTGGTTGCTATGGCAACAACACAAAAAAAATATTCTGACAATGGGGAGCCGGTAGGGGACATATATTGCTTGGCAGTTGTCTTGTTAAGCATGTTTTCAATGAAGTTGAAAAATCCTGGTTACTAGATTGGGATATTACAGGCAGGACTTAGCAGTCGTGCATGGAGACCTAGCGTGATATTGTATTTGGGGCTAGTCGGGTCAATTTCAAGGTCACTGTTACTGAAACTAGAAAAATTTTGCGCTAAGCTTCCTCAGTTTGGAAGGAGATGTTGCGCTTAAATTTTGTGTTGCTTAAATTTTGTGTTGGTAGCTTGTATGCAAATCTAGCTTAGGTTGCCCAATGATTGAAAGTAAATTTATAAATAAAATGTTGAAAGCATGGGATCAAACTAGGGACACCTTGCTTGCAAGGCAGGCACCAGGTCCATTCTACCTTACCACCAAACACATGTTTATTTTAGATTACCTTACTTGCATTTGCAGTTATATGCTAGCCTCCATAGGAGAAAGAAATGTTATGACAATAAAGAAAAGGCCAAACTTTAACAATTGTTAAATTAACGTTTAACGTTAACAATGTGTTAACTACTGTACAGGTTTGAATAGCCGATATGTTAATGCATGGGATTGTTTATCTCTAAGATCCCAGTTTTGAATAGCTTTGAAGGCAAGTTTTGTGATTTTCTTTTTTGTTCTTTTTTAGCTCGGCTGTTTTCGGAGAAAACCCGAGGTATTGTCATAGCCAGCTTATTGTCTTCCGTTCGCCGGCATCGTGCTAAAACCTTGACATTTTGCTCTAAAATCAAAGTGCTTCCACCTACAACTTTGAAACTTCATATGTAGATGCTCTTTGATGAGTTCTACAGGCTTTATTTTGAGGTCACCAGGTCAAAGTTAATGTGACCTCTAAAAAAAACAAATTCTGACAAGCTTTCATTTATTCAAAACTGCACCCACAGCCAAGCGTTGGCACCTGTTATGCAGTGCTCTTGTTTAATACTTTTCTATGCCCCTGAAGGAGTGCATATAGTGATCACACTGTCCATCCGTCTGTCTGTCCGTCACAATTTTCGTTTAGGTTTCGAAAAATGCTCATAACTTCTATATTGCTTGTGATGTAACATTCATATTTGGTATGCATGTGTATATGAACAAGGCCTTTCCATAGGCACACACATGTTTACCCCTTTGACGTTGACCTTGTACTTAGGATCCGTATTTAGGTTTCACAAAATGCGTTTCGGTTTCGAAAAAATGCTCATAACTTCTATCAAAGCGTTTATCTGGGCATATGTCATCCTATGGAGACAGCTCTTGTTTTTATTATTCCATACACTGAATGTTTTGCGTTTCAATAACATATTCAAAGAATTGATTTAAACAATTATGAACAAGTTCCTTTTTAATTACAGTTTCATCTTTTGAAGCTTACAAAATGACTGCACAACATCACATCAGGAAAAAAATTTACATGTCCTTTGCAATATTGTTTATATGTTTACTGTAACTGAATTGCCTATGGAACACGAAAATATTAATGAACATATACCTTTAAATATTATTCTGTCATTAATAGTAAACGAGGTAACATCTGAACATTGCATCTATGACTACAATGAGGAAGTGAAAAGGGAGGAGACAAAGAAATACAAAGAAATTTTTAACAGCTTTACTTAAAATTGGTATATATGTGTTTTTAGTTCAAACCTTATTAACAAAGTTTTCAGTTGAATGAAGAATGTTTTTGTTGAGAGAAACTTCAATATCTGTGAAAGATATGAGACTTTGCATGTTTAATGCAGTAAAAATATATTAATAAAAGCAATGGTTTTCGTTCAACATCGTCAGCCAAACAGTGTCAGTTACTTTCCTTGACAAATGAAAATGTGTGTAGAATATCTACACATGTGCCATCATAAAATATCAACAAAACTCAATTAGTGATGAAGATGCACAAATTATGAAGCTGGATGACGCTTTATTCCAATCATACTTATGGAGAAAAAAAATGTTTGACATTTGAACACACACTTTAATGATGTCACAATACACATGTATAAGAAGTTTAAGCTTTGCTTGCGTATTCAAATAAAAAGAAAGTTTGTTGCTTTTGATGATTGATTAAATACTTGTTGTCAATCATAGTTTTAGAAACTCGTGAACTTGTTTTTTTCTATCACCAAAATCATCAAATATTGTTTATTTAAGCTTGGTTGCATGGAATGACTACACAATTTCTAGTAATTTTCCAACTCCAAATTTAATTGCTAGAAGATTGGTTTTGATGATATCTGTTTATTTAAGCTCGCTTACATGTATGTGAAAGCCTATGAATCTCTGAGACACTCGAGTCTGTTTACTGGGTGGAACCATAACATCGGCCCTGTACATTTGTCCAAAAAATGATTGTATTTTCTCAAACTATTTGTTCCTTTTCTCAACTGACTTTTTTCCAGTAAACATGGATTGCATGGCATTGAGTTTGGTTTGGAAGCAGTTACTATCGCAGAACTCGAGCCAGCAAAGGTCATCCTCACAGGAATCCAGTATCTCCATGGTGCAGGACCCACAGTCTATGAACGTTGTGGAGCTTGAACCTTGGGTGAGTTTGCAAGACAAGTGCAGGCTATTGTTATGGCCCAACATACAGAGGAGGGTGGAGTCATATAGATTTCCCTTTGTTTCGCCATATGTCATTCTTGTTGTCTTAATTTTTGTCTCGAGCTTAACTTAAAAAAGGATACTAATTCTGCAGTTGATAAAACTCTCCAAACATATAAACCAGCTGTTGAACTTGCGCTCTTTGATCTTTGTGTTTTGTTTCTTTTGAGGTTAATGGAGTTTCAAGACAAAAGTGGAATGTTGGGTCATTCGTGACCATGGTTTAAAACCTTGTTCCTACTTCATTTAGGACATAAGAGTTTTCTCAGAAATTCTTTTGATAATATTTAATATTGTTTCTTACAGCAAAAATTATCTTTTTCCGATATTCCATCCAAAATTGCCAAATTGATGGTTTGACTTTAAGGTATTTAGAATAAAGAGGTAAACAAAGACACAAACATTTAAATATCTATAATTTAATCTTATTATTCTCCTAAACTATGTATTATTAGCTCGGCTGTTTTCGGAGAATCCGAGGTTTTGTCATAGCCAGCTCGTTGTGTCCGCCGTCGTGTCGTCTGCCGTTCGGGTCGTGCTAAAACCTTGACATTTTGTCAATCTTTGAACATTGGCTCTAAAATCAAAGTCTTCAATCTACAACTTTGAAACTTCATATGTAGATGCACCTTGATGAGTTCTACATGCCACACCCATTTTTGGGGCACTACGTCAAAGGTCAAGGTCACTGTGACCTAAACAAAATAATCTGACAAGCTTTCATTTATTCAAAACTGCACCCGCAGCCGAGCGTGGCACCCTTTATGCGGTGCTCTTGTTATTTATTACCAGTTATAGCCTTTTAACAATGGATACCACGCTATGGCAGAACTTTTCATAATCTCCTGCTTTTATTGGTAACAAAACAAAAAGATAAACTGAAATTTGCAATAACGTGTCTTCCTTTCTTTCAGACGCCAATTGAAAAATATCCAAACCGTCCAATCAGAAAGACAGTCTGTTGCAGCAGTTAGTCAAACCTAGGATGCTTAGTGATAAACATAAATAAACACATGCTAGTCCCTAAGTGCCTGCATTGGCTGTTTTAAAGCCTTGCTGTCCATTCTGAACACTTAAATGGAAGCTCTCACCTTAGAATTTTGGGATAGGTCGAAACCCAGTGGCATGGTGCAGACTAACATCGCAGAATGACAAAGAAGTACAAGCCTGTGACCAGCAATAAACTAATGTGGCCAGCTATGTTGTGTCATGTGACCAGCCAAGCTGTGTGTAAAGAGAAAACTATAGTTCATGTCTTGTGGGATTTATGACGCTTTAAGTGATTTGCTGTTATATGTTTTTGTGATATATATAGTTAATTATAATCAAGTGAAGATTACTTGTTTAAAGTGATTATGTAAAGTATTATTTTAAGTTCAAAAGAGTGCAAGCCTGTGTTGCTACTTTGTCTGTATTCGAAAGTTTGATCAAGATGTTGGTAAAACATAGAACATAAACATATTTTTTATTACATTGATTTAAAACTTAAGCAAAGTTGTTTAACTAATATTGTTAACTTGAATAAATTTTCAAACATTTATCGGCTTTTTTCATGAAATAAGACAAACTACAGTATTGTTTTTTCCAGTAATATAGTAAGACGTGCCAGTTAAAAGAAATGGTTAAGAAAGATTCATGGACGCTTCTATTTTGATTTGCCTGTCTTTGTGTCTGTATACAATACAATCAGTTTGCGCATTATAGTCACTTTTTAAACAAGAATCTTGAGTAGTGTCAGAAAATTATAAAAGAAAAATATTAATAAATTAAGGACAAAATTATTTTATCTTCCGTAAATTGTCAATTTTTGTATTGAAAACCGGTACTTTATTAATTAGTTACAATTTTTAATAATTGTATAAAAGCTGTATGCATTTTCAAAAAGCTGATAATAGACGCAAAACCTAAATTATCATCATTTGATGGAAGATTATTTGAATTAAATGAAATTTGGAAGATTATCTTAATTTGAATTGTAATGGTTTGTTTAATGATTAGAAAATATCTATAATTAAGTGGAATGCTTTTAATTTTTTAAACTTAAGATTTTAATTTTTCTTTTAGTAAGCATGCATCAAGATGACATAACTTGTTAGTGTTTAATGTTCATTGTTAGTTTTGATCTTTGTATTGGGACACAATACTTCATGATGCTTTGTATAAACTGTGCATACTCGTATAAAAAATTAAATTTTCAAGTGAGTAAATGAGTGAATAATTTGACCAAGTCAATATATATTTACATTGTGCCATTGTGGATGTTAAGCAAAACAAATCATTTGCTGGTGTCAATTGTAAAAAAAAATCAATTTGATCAATTAACTGTTTTATGTTATAATTTTGATGTACATCTTTTAGATGCAAGGCAATAGAAAGAACCTAAATGACAAATAAAAACACTTGTATACCATACTTTTTATCTGTCCAATAATAATTTAAGCAAATGCTTGAAAAAATATTTAATTAAAAATATTAATACTGGAAAATTTGATATCAATTACATACAAGGGAGAGCAATGTGATGTGGTTTAAATTTTCAATTACTGCAATTGTTAATAAATGTTTTATTATTACTTAAGATACAATTTAATTCTCATTGCACCACAAACACTTGTTTATGTGTTGTAACAGAATTTATATGTAATCAAATTTATTTTTAAAAAATATTAAATTTAATGACAATACAGTGTTGATTTTTTTGTAATTCTTACTTTTATTATCACATGTTCTGAAAAAAATGTCACTTTGAGATATATTTTATACTATAACTATGATATAATACTTGCTAATTATTCTATGCTTGATATATGGCTGATATTTAATTGTGATAGTTTACCAGTTGAGTTACAGTATTCTTCAGGTTGACCTCTCCACATTAACCAAGAGTGCAATCACAAAAGCAAGTTTCAATAAATCTCTCGATATAAAACTGCAACAAATGTCAGACTTTCCACAAAATGTGCTTTTTTTTATTCAAGTTGTTTGAATGGCTGTTTTTGTTCTGTTGTTAATTAATTCAAATAGGTTTTAATATTTAAACTACATGTCATATTTCAATCATATCATATTGATTGTAACATAGAAAACAAAATAAACCTTTTTGATTAATTTGTGTGTATGTTAAGTAAAAGTAAATGCCATTTTAAAATCATGTCTTCATTTGTTCGTCTTACTCAAAAGTGACCTTTTGCAGTGGAAAGGCTCTATTGCATAAAATGAACTTTATCGAAAAAGCCCCAAGGCATTTTTTGATTGCTTGTGTACCACATACTTATCAGGGATTTCTTAATTGACTACATGATTTTTTACACACCAGTTCGACCTTCGTTGATATTTTCTAAATTGTGACCTTATTGTTAAGAGTATTTTACTAGTACATGTTGAAGTATTTCTGTTAAGTGTAACCGAATATTTTATAAAATTATTTAAACATGTTTAACTGTCTTTGTAATTAAATTGAATATTTTCTATAGTAGTTCATTCAATTACCATAGTGTTTTGTTGAGCCAAATCACATTATATGAATCATGGTTTAGGGTCAACCACTACTATAATCAGTGGTTTATTTGTAGAGGGATATAATCATGTGTTTGTATATTTGTGTACTTGATAAACCAAGTTTGTTGTTCCAATGTTGCTAAGGTATATATCTATCCCTGAAGTTGTCATATTATTGTACCTTGACTCTGTGTTGCTATCACAATTTAAAAAAAATCAAATTCGTTTTCCGACTTCTATATAACTTCATTATTTTAAACAAGAAATATCTTTTTCAAAGATATACGGCGTTGATGTTAATTGTTTTTGTTGGTTTTAAAGGATCGTCATGAAAATAAGATCAAGTTATGACTCATGTCGGGGATGTTTTTTTCTGAACAATTCTCAGTCGGATGATATGCATATAAGTTTAAATGAGGACGAACATACATATAATAATATCAGAGACCCTACTCCGATACTGTAAAATGTCCAACGAAGGCTAGAATTTGTGAAAACAAGCTTGGAGATAAAGATGTGGTGTGTCACTCTACTTATAAATCGCCTGGTCAACCACACGACATGAGCGCTCCAGATATAAAGTACAAGGAATATCTATAAAAAGACGTGAATTGCAAACATACGATTTCAAAACAGACTATTTTATATAATTAGACGTAGTTAAATTAAAAACTAAATAATGCTCAACGTGCACCACATGTTTATCTTGTATCCGTCGTAAATCTATTATTTAGTTAACTGTATTTTTTTATTGCATACACTGTTTATAACGTTTATACGATTTATTATGGTATATATCGCGATGTGTTCACATATATATTGGATTATATAATTTAAGAGTAGTGTCACTGTGTCTATTTACTGAATAAATAAAATATTTATCAAGCACTCGTTTAATCAGATATGAACAGCTCACATGTGTGGTTAGATAATTACACAATTTTCCTTATATCATGATACTTTTCTATTTCGGTATATTTGTTCTCACAGTGCAATTTAACGATAGGTTGTCAATTATTTCTTTCCATAGAAGTCATGTTATTTTATATCTTGAACGCCTAAAAATGCACACTCAACTGGGATACAAACGAATTCTGTTAGTATATCAGTCCGCGGTCACACTTTTATTCCGTTTAAAATCATGAGAATCATTTATTACAGAGCTTTCATATTGCATTTGGTGGTCGGTATTTATGTGTTGATTTGTGTTTAGTAGGTCAATAGTGACGGCTTTGCCATATCAATATATGTGTCAGAGATTGATTTATCGAAGAAAAAAACGCTTGCAACTCTTTATTGCATATGAACAACGGAAGATATGCGTTATCAATCAACAAATAGCTCGTTACCAAGCATTATGACGTCTATATACGCCCCGCCCCTTTAAGGGGGCATTTGGTAGACATGATATGTCACCCTTGAGAGGATTTTGATAAATATGCTGGTCTATCGTATTGATACCCTTAGAACATTATTTTCTTACCACCTCCAGGATCTATTCAGTCCACCCGACCCCCCCCCCCCCCAGATAACTAAAAGCGGCTTTGTTATATTATAGGGTCTTATTTTTTCGCTACTTTTCTGCTTTCTAAACGAGGAGGCACTTAACTATCTCTAGGTACAAACTACTTTTTACTGTTATATGCACTTGTGTCTCATGAATATTCAAAAGTCGACAAAAGTTGTTTTAGTTCTTTACCTCAGTTTTCATGACGATATATAACCCCGTGGATTTCGATCTTTTTTTAGACCGAATGCAAATAAGCGAGAGAAAAAATATTTCACTAAGTAGCGAATACTTACTATTCTAAAACTGCAATTTTCTTTAAGCATTAATGCTTGTGCGTAAAGCATCGTCCCATATAAGCCTGTTCAGGCTAACCTGTGACGACACTTTACACAAATGCATTAAACCCCGTTTTCCCAGAACGAGGTTCATAACTGCTCCGCTCCTACAAAAATTCACTCAATGTTTATCGTTATATTTTTCTTTAAAATTAAAATCCAAAATGACAAGTTAAAGGTTTGAATATCTTCGTACTTGAATAGAATTCGCATCTGTATTCAGTTTATTTTTCAATTGACAAGTTAACAGATGTTCGTTTTTATTTACAAAACAAAACAACAAAATTTCACTTTATTTAGAAACAATGCTATATTTTTTGGAATTCCGTCATATAACTACAATGTATTGCAGTATATAAATATTCCTTTCACCTGATTTCGGACCCGCGTCGTGTGGATGAACAAATCGTCATGGTTACCACTGGATAATGTTCCGGTGTCGTTATAAATGTAATAAATGCCTTTTCCCAAGCTGTCAGCAAAACTACAAACGATTCAAAGATTTATCTTGATTGATTGATAATCATAAAAAGTGCTATTTTTGTTTGTTTAAGAGCTTAATCTGTTTGTTTAAATATAATGTCTACTTTCTCAATTAAATCTACATTGTTTTTTTTTGCCGTCTGAACGATCTGTGATTAAAGCCAATTAAGAGGAAAACCAAGTATTAAGTCTTATGTTTAGTACTTCTAAAACTGTTGGTACATGTACATGCGTTGTCAGTCAAGACCATTACTTTTAGAAGGTGATTGTGTATGACAAATGCACACGGAAGTGCGGTGCTTCTGTTACCGGTGGCGCTTTTGGGGTACCCGGACGAGCAAGATGGTTCCGTCGTCCTTTCGTATGCACTCCGAACGGATATCGCGTCCTGTCTCGCATCTGACGGCACTATCTCCCGGATATGACAAACGGTCCTGAACTCACAGACCGCATGTGACCTCATTTAACCAATGAAAACGTGTATTCTGTTTTCACGATACGATAAAAATGCCAACGAAAATAAAATAAACATTAATTCATATCTGTGGGTATATTATTTACATTCATGGTGTACATAAGCTGTTCGTACGAGATATAAAGCTCATAGCAGTTACTAAGCCCTTTACATAAACCTTCGTATGGCACTTTTTGTTGTGGGGAGTTTTTATTTAGCATAATCTATTGGGAAGTGTTTAATGATCTTAAATATTTCCGTCTTACGCAGTTTTCGAAGAACACAGACGATAAGGGAAAATGTTACGCCACTTCAATATACGTCTTATGAGCAAGCGATCTTTCTTGCGTAACTCCTATTCGTTCAGAATTATGAGTTGTGTGCTGACCAACATAAGCAATAAGTTCAATGATCTTGCAAACCATTACCTTAATATTGAATATTAAAAATTAACATTTGAAGATAGGTGTTCCTGGAAAAAAAACACTTTAAAAACATCATGAACACTATATTAAGGTTTAATAAAGTAATCTTAGATGCCGGTATATGAAAAAAGTATTTGAATAACATACACGTATACCAAGGAGCCGCGTTCTAGAAAAATGTCCGCCCAAAATGGGTTTTCGTTAAAGATACATGTACTTCATTTAAACAAACTATTCCATAAAAGCGGACACACTGTCGTCCCTGATTAGCCTCTGCGGACTGCACACTCTAATCCAAGACGACACTTAACGCACATGGCCTAAGCTCAGTTGTCCCAGAACCAGGTTCATAAGTGGGATTGGGGCTTTCAGATAGAAGAGAGTTGAATATTATGTTACGGACAACACGCCGCAGTTGTTGAATCTTAAAACTAAAAGACACTAACGAGAAGAATGCACGATTACATTGAAACTAATGCAGTAAACAACAAGTGAAAATGTTTGCAATTACTTCTTTCAAAACAGCATTTTGAAACAAGTATGCATTCTTTCATTATTCGACGGTTTATATAGAGGGGTGTTCTCTTTTTCTATACCTTTCTTATTCTGCACATATATACTGTTATAGTCAATGCAAGTCATGTATCAGGTTTTGTCAGATGAATTGTAAGTACAACGACTTTTTACTTAGCTCAATATACATTTAAGGCTGCGCATACATCGTGCGAGGCAAGTAATCAGCCGTAACATTAATTGATGTTATAGAGTACCATGCTTTCCCAACCATCGACGTAATATTATGACAAACGTTAGCTATACCCTATTTTATTACGTAATTGTGTTTACTTCCGTTGCGTCATTTAACGTTTCTGATTGAATATCAAAAGCAACATGATTTAACATGGACAATTATCCTAACTTTCAGTATACTCGTTGTTTTCGTTGGCAAAGCTAGGTCTCATGTACATGTTTTTATCTATATTAGGCAAGTTGCTTTTTATATGCAGTCAGTATCATTAAATGACCTCCTGGAAGTAATGAAAACGTCAAAATGACGTCATAAGATACATTATAATCTGCTCTGTCTTTACGGTTTGCTTGAAAATGAATGGTGCTCGGTAAGATAAATTTGTTATACGTCTTCTTACTGGCCCGCACGATGTGATACAGGACAGCACACGTATATTAATCACTAACCAATATTAAAGCTCAATTGGTCGTTATCGACTAAGCTACTCCTTAAAAGTAGTTTACTAAATGATTCCTGGGTACGGAAATACGCTTAAAGCCATTTGACTATACCCCAGGGTATTTTAGTATACATCTCCCGTACCCCGTACTTTGTAGTATACTAAAGATTATACCCGGGGTACTTTTAAGTAATACCTGAGCCTACAATGACCAATCGATTTATATCAAAACATACGGAGTAAATAAGAAACCGTGTGACAAATTATACACGGTCAGCATGTGACTTCATTTAAATAAAGATAAACGTGTATTCTCTTCGAGCTAAGATAAACATGCACTGAGATCAAAAACATACATTAATTCATCTCTGTGGGTATATTAGGATTAACATTCAGGGTATACATTTGCTTTTCATACGAGATCTAAAACCCTTCGATTGCGGAGTGCTTATTATTCATAACATAGGAATACTAATCCCTTTACCTTATGAGTATGGTTAGTGTCGATGTTATTAATGAACAAGTTAACTGACTGTAATAATTTATTTATTTATATACCGGTACATTAAATGCATATTCTACCACAGTCGAACACGCATGCATATAAGAATGAGAAGGGAGCTTACCGTGGGCTATTACCCCGATATACCAACGATTGTTAGTATGACGTCACTTTGATTATCCGCGCACTGTTTATGAATGAAGACGACGTCATTTGATTTCATCGTTGTGGTGACGTCACGTTTTCGCGAAAGTGGAGGACGTTCGGTTAATATAATTCGCATTTATAACCTTTAAATCGCGGATAACTTATTAATGAAATTGTGTTAGAATCAAAATAATCGACGTGTAAGCGTTGGTTTTTGCGGTAATAACCAACGGTTCGTCGTTCCGATGCTTGTTACCAAACAACTCGGGCTACGCCCTCGTGGTTTAATTATTACGCATCGGAACTCCAAACCGTTAGGTATTACCACAATAACCAACGCTTACACGTCGATTATTTCTTAAAAAATATACCCGTGAACCGGTAGTTCATACTCATGTTACAACACTTCTGTTTGTATTATCTCTCAATCTACATACCTCAAATAAGCCTTTTCCTTTGACAACTAGGTTTAATGCATTTGCATAAAGTGCCGTCTCATATATGCCTGTTCAGTGTGCACATGCTATTCAGGAAAGACACTTTCCGCTTTAATACATGTAGTAATTTTCGTTGAAAGGAAATCTCTTCTTAAAGAAATCCAGTTTAGACGGAAAGAGTTGTGTCAGATTTGCCTGTGCACACGAACAAGCATTTAGCTCAGTTGTCAAAGATTTAAATAAATACGTACTAAGCATGTCCATATAGTTCTTAGCAATCTTCTTTCATCGTTTCACGTGTTTAATAGCGCAGACTTCTCTAAACATATTACTGTTTGTTTTCTCCGGAAACCACCTTAGTCAATTTTGAAGCGGATTGTATTTTAATTTTTATTTGAACGGCGGCTTCATGATACACATTTTGCAAGAATATGACCAGAATATATTAGATAATATCTTATCATAAGGCATAGCTATGGTCTGTGAGAAAAACCCTGCACGACAATTGGAACATGATGTAACATCCAAAACTGCGTATGATTTAGTCAACACTTGGTCAAAGTCAAGAACCTCGTGAAAACTTTACGCTACGCTCTTGGTAAAATGGATTTAATGCATGCGTAAAGTGTCGTTACAGGTTAGCCTGTGTAGTCTGCACAGGCTTTTCAGAGACGCCGCTTTTATGAAATTTTGCGTTTACACAAAGTGGATTCTAAAAGCCAATCTTGTGTTGGCGGAAAGTGTCGTCCCTGACTAGAATATGCGGACTGCACAGTCTAATCTGGGACGATAATTTACCCACATGCATGCAGACCAAGTGTCGTCCCTGACTAGAATATGCGGACTGCACAGTCTAATCTGGGACGATAATTTACCCACATGCATGAAGCCCAGGTTTTCCAGAACGAGGCTCTATTCTGTACTGTGCACGGAACAGATCACCAAATTATCAATAACATGCACGTGGGCAATTATTTATGGCATACACGCATATATTTAATGAATAAAATCGCGTGTATAATGATAAACGGTAGCCTCAATTTCCCTTAATAACTCGTGTTTCGCTCTCCGAAAAAATACCAAATATGGCTAATGTAGTTTCCAGAGAACACAGACGATAAGGGAAACGCCGTTACGCCTCATCGATATCTGTCTTATGAGCAGTCTTTAAACGACATCTTATTATTGCGTAAGTCATAATAGTTCAGAAACACGAGAAGTGTGCTGACCAATTAAGCAATAAGGTCCGTGATCTTCCAAAGCAATACCTCAATCATGAATATTTAAAAATAAGACATTCATGGAATGAGTGTTCCTGAAAAAAAAAGAAACTTGAAAACATTAATAAAAAAATATATTATATTAAATACAATAATCTTAGATGCCGGTACATAAAAAAGTTAAATCATTTGAATAACATACACGTATACAAATGAGAAGCGTTCTGGGAAAACTGGGCTTAATGCGTAAAGTGTCATCTTAGATAAGTCTTGCAGTCGGCACCGGCTTATCAGCGACGACACTTACCACTTTTAATGAATTTTTTGTTCGTTTAAGGAGATGTCGTCCAAATTTAAAATCCAGTTTAGACGGTAAATGTCGTCCCTAATTAGACTTACACACTTTCGCACATGTATTTAGCCCAGTTATCCCGTAGAGCGGCTCAAACTATAACGGGGCATATTCTCACTCCTGAGAACAAGGACCAATGCACTTCCATAGAGGAATTTTAATGTAAAATTCCTTTCTTATAAGGAAACGTAAGTTATAGTAAATTTATAAATAAGAAACATCGATATGCTGTAATAAGAAATCTTTATTTCGAATATCAGAAGAATTGTTTTAATGGCATCTTATACTTGTTTTAATAAATTGTCTTACAATTTTTCTTTAATGTTATGGAAAACTATGTGAGTGTTTTAATGAAAATATGCTTTCGTCCCTGTACCAAACTGTAGCTGTGTACGCGGCCCGCTAGGCTCACTCGGTAACTCTACTTGTCTGTATAGCGAGAGATTTAGGGTACATTTTGCACATGCCGGTGACAATTACGATGTCTTAGCGGTTCTTTATACGGATTTTTGTTCATCACATACAAACGTTACAGGTTTGCGCTAACTTACATTTTATATGTGTGCTTTTGAATCTGATCCACGTTAAATTACATAAAGCAGGAGTGCATGATGCTGTTTTCATATGGCCCGGCATCTGATATTGTTTTATATACATGTATTTAAGAACATGTTCAAACATTCAGTGCAATTATTTGTCAAACAATATTTAAAAACAACTTTTAAAATAAAAAAAACCCAACAACATATAATTGCGCTTATTGAACGTTGGCATAAAGTATTTAAAATACCCGTTTAAAGTATATTTTTAACGCCGCATATGCAAATGCATAAAAAGGACGTCCAAACCAATGGGCTGTATGAAAATTGATATGTTTTACTATTGTTGGATCATAACCGAACGCATTGCCTTCTTGAAATGGATACAAACCTGACCGAAGCTTAAAGCCTTACGAATAAACACCTTGATTAATCTTGTATACAAAGAGTATGCATATGTCAATTGAATTTGGTGAGAGTTATTATAATCCGCTTTTTCACACTGAGTACAATAATATACTTTAAACAAAAAATAAAAAATATATATTTCACATCAATTTGGCGACTGAGAGAGCTTGGGCCGTTAACCACTGCGGCCTCAAAACAAATTGTTATTAATTGCTAAGCATATTACGCTACACGATTTTTAATGACAATATAGCGCCGTTGAAACGTGTCCAGAAAGCATAAAGACGCCATGGGAACACCGAGCGTGTATGTGCATATCGAAGTTTATGAGGTCCTACCGCGCCGGAGGCTGCATTATGTGTGTACCCGGAGTATGTCCGAGCACTAATAATTAATTTACTGACTCGACTCACAAAGTCGTAATTAACTTTTAACTACAGATGCAATTTCCAGCTACCCAGTATTTAAGTGTTTGCTAAAATACATTCAATGGTGACCACCAAACGAAATAGGCCTTGGGCGTGGATCGAACCCGGGGCGCCAACGTGAGAAGCTCGTATACGAACCAGCGTTAAACGGACATCTTGCTTGGTGGAACAGCAATAGCGCCCGAGGGAAGTACCCCAATAGTACCGACAATAGCAATGTCGAGGGAAGTACCTCTAAGTAAAACCCGAAGTTCATCTTACTGGTGGCGTCAACAACAGCAACTCGGAAGAACGCAACGATACACCGATGAGACGCAGACGCTGGGTTTCCGCGGAACGACGCAGAAATGGTTCCTGGATCGCTTGAGACTACGACAATCTCACTGCATTCCGTCCATCGGGGTCCATTAATAAACTGTCCCGCCGATGGCGTGCTTATGCATTATCTATTTTCGTTGAAAGTTTTTTATATGATTACAGAAATCTATAAATTTAGATAAAACGTGTAAATGAATCATTTATGTATCATTAATGTTCAGAAAATGATTTGTCGAGTTGATGAAATTCTTTTTGAATTGACATTTTTATCGAACAAAAATTTCCCAAGCATGGTTTTCCAAACAGATTTCAAAGAAAATTAATTTATAGTCCCATTCGTAGTACGGGGGAGGTAACAGTGCTGTTTACTGGCTTTATTGATTTTCATTAATAACGTTTGATGAAAGTATTAAAAGTACAAATTACTACGCCTACAAGCTTTCATAAGTAATATATACTGCTACAACAGTAGGTGTTTAAAAACAGATCAGTGTAACAGTTTTTGCGGCATGTATAACGGCTCGCACGTCTAGTTGGACGCATTGCACACAATATTTCAGAATTTAATATGATTTAACTTTTTTATTTTCCGTCGCTTACAAATAATAGTACTTGATTAACGATCTGTTAATATGTTTCACGTTCTATTAATATAGTTCGCGAGTGTACAGACTTCCCGCTTTCCGTTGTAATTTGCGTTTCCGTCTTATCAGTGGAACATTATACAAAAATTACGAAATCTCGTGATTGCATATGATACAAATGTAGACTTTCGTAGACCTACATCTATACGTATATTGACTATACATATACTTAGCTATGTGTAATATATATATTTACACTGATTATCGATACTGGTTAGATAAAGCTGTGTACGATATGACACAAGGCTCTCATTTTACTCAACGACAAAGGACATCATTCGTTCTTTTTACGAAACTGTTTGGCCCTTTTCACTGTGTTTGGCATTTTCAGTACCTAACTATCGTTGGACCTGAAAATAATTCGCGAATCATGAATATTTCATGACAATGGGGGAAATTTTCCGTGCGAACGTATTAAAAAGAGATATGTATTATTCTATTGTTTATACGCTTGTAAAGGTTAAAAATAAAGTACATATTGCCATTTCCGTTCACTTAAAACCCTTTCCGCGGATATGGGCCCTCTGCGGTCTTCAATCATATCCCTTGCGACGAAGGCAGCAAAAGTGCCTCTTGTTGTGAAATTTATGTGATTATTGAGCAACTGATATTATTTAGCAAAATTATTTTCAAGGAAAATGTATACTTTTGTTTATCATTATTCGGCATAGCAACGGAATTTATTTACATTTTTGGTACGAAATACGGAGGAACGAATAGATCTAAAAGAAGCTATTTTCACGAACTCATAAATTATCGACGCAGAAAACAACGCGGAAATATTTCGTGCATTTCCAATAAACGACCATAAAGCTCCATTCTGCAACAACAACGATGAAAGTGTGGTAGGCCTTTTGAATAATGATTTCATACTGTTTGTTAACCATATATTTAATAAATATGATTATAGGTGCTACCTAATTTACGGGCAAAAGCTTTTTAAGTTTTTTTGATAACCATGTATTATTAATAAATATATGGACATGATTGTGTTCAAAATATGATAATTGTTGCAATAATTTAGTAATGCATCCAAAAAAATCAATCTTAAAACGAGTTACATGTTCCAAGCTTGAAGATCTAGCATCTTATATATTTTTTTTGTTTTCTAGCCACAGGAATTTATAGACCAGTTCACGCGTGACGTCACGCGCACCTGCGTGTTTACATCCGGGCTTCATGTAGCGTAATTGCGTACCGTTCATGGAAAAGACACAGTAACCAACAAAGTTCATTTCTGATTTCTTTGCGTTTTATTTCTGCTTATTAACACAACACAACGTTTCCAAAATGTTTGTCAAATACAAGATACATGCGAAGCCCGCAATGGGCCCATCCCGCGAAAGCCAGCAATAATGCGACTTGTATGTTCGGCCGTTTAAGTAAGACTGTCCTTTATACAACGCAGATGCCAATTTATACAATAATGGACAAATAAATTGGGTGACGGCTGTCTGGATGATTGACTTTAACATGAGTTGAATTACCTGATACGGGATGGCTTTATGTGTGACTTACACATCTTGTGCATATATATGCCAATAATTAAGCGAGACCACGTTTGTTTAACTGCATATATGAAAGTTCACCTGTCATTTAACATGAAAATATACACAAATTAACAGTGCGCACGTGCTTACCATAGACATAACTAATTAGTGAACCCAGCCATGGGCAATAACTTGGTGCATTTTTTTCGTCTAATTTGACGACGACATATGATGCCCATTTATGCATTTCTTCATGAAGACAGATATTATGTATTCAGTTACACCGAACAAGGAATATACATGAAATACACCAATTATGCGACATTAAATGCATCAATTATGCGACACACCTCATTTTCATTAAAGAAAGATTTTATATTTTATGATTTAAAATCTTTAGAAAGATCAAATCCTGAATGACAAGTGTTTTTACAATATCATGTATCAATGTTAAATGACGTTGATCGATTGTCCACGTAACACTACAGGCGTTGTTTGACTAGTGACCTCCTGTGCTGTCCATTCGAAGAAGGTATTGCCCGGGTTGAATATGTACCTGTTGCTGTCAAGTAGATGTCTTGGTTTGTTGTTTTCTGTCTATGTTGATTCATGGGTGATGTTATCTACCATTGCTGTCGTGAAGAAGCTCTATCTATCGCCAAGCTGTGTAGGCAAATCGCACGTGGTCGGTTGCACTCATCTGCGTATCAAGGTTCACATCGAGGCTGGATATGTCATCGTGGTTTCTGTTGTTTTTGTCGCTGAACCAGCCGTCATCACGTCGTTGTTTCTGTTGTTGAATCCATCGTGATATTGTCTCTGGATATGGTGTTGATGCGTACCGCGTTGCTTATCAATTGTGACGTATGTTTAAACCTTTGTGATCGCATTGTTGTTTCTGTTGTTGTTGATTGTACTTTTGTTCTTGGTTCCAGCGTCTTCATTTCTCTTGGGACATTAAGATCTTCTATTGGCCATAATGCTCACGAGGTATTAACTATAGCAGTGTTCTCCTTGATGTCTTAGGCCTCGGAAGTATCATTCCAAATGCGTTATCTACGCACGTCAAACAGTTGAACGGCTGCATCTACTCTATAGTGTTTAACGTCACAAGTATTGTGTCCAGTGTTGCGTCACTTGTTGTCCTTCGAAATCTTCTGGCGTTGGTCTTCTTTTAGCGATAGAACCAGGTATTCACTTTGAGAGTAAACGCCGTGATGTTCCATTCTAATTATGTTGTTTGTTTCTTCTATTCGTTGTGGAAGGCGCTCTCTCGCGAAGTCGCTCTTCTTCGGCGTTGTCTCCAAATCTCGATATTTTTATCTGCGTCGTGGTGATACAAGTATCAGTTGTTCAAAATCATGGCAAACATTTATAAATATCCCCTTATTTATTGTTAAATATCGTCATGACAACTTACTGTGATATCTTATTCAAAAAAATAAATTATTTACAACGAAAAAATATTAGTCAATTCCTCAAAACAAACTTCGGATAAGTACATGACAGTTTGACATCTGACAAGCCATTTACTTAATATGACTTGTGTACCGCCTTAGGCATAATCATTTTACGCACGTGCGGCCAGTAAATTTTGACAGGCGCGCGCCACTTTATTGACCTAGAGTAATGGATAATGATAGACGTACCTGTTCATAAACCTCATCTTTATCACTATAGTTTTGCCGTTGGGCATAGATTTATTGACATGTTTGACCTGTGCACTTGTAAAAATGCGCAAATATGACAAGGCAGACTTTAATATATATGCATTCATAATATAAGAACACGTATCGGTACACTTCAAAATTCAGGTCTTTGCTCCTAATCGAACTACTCAAATAATTCTTATGCGACATCGCATCTTCTGTCCATAGCGTAATTTGCTTCGATGGCACAGGGATAAATTCTCTAACTCATGAGGACGCTAAGGTTATCAGAACCTCGGGCTCGGTATGTCCGAACGCTGATCAGTCAGCCGTGCTCATAAAATATAATTGTAACCCTTAAACAATTATATTAGAAATTTAATGCGTACATATCGTTATATTTTAACTGCGCTATACGCGTCAGATCGCATTAAATTTTTACTTAAAATTACTCAAGACCTTCAATATTACCGATATCCTACATATATTTGCATCAACACAATGACGTATATACATATTTACATAATATTTTTTTGTGTGTCTGCCTTATTCATATTCGCAATCAACATTATTTTTCTTATTTTCCTATTTTCTTTCTTTTACAATTCGGAAAACTATTTTTAAATTTTCCTAATAATTTTATCTATTCGTCCTCTTTAATTTTCTTTATCATTCTTATAAACAAAACCCGCCTTATTTTCTTTATTAAAATAATAAACAAAACTGTCTTAAATAATCTAAATTCCTAAATTCTTAATTCTGCCAATGTAAAATACTAGGTAAATTCTTTGAATATTTGTATCATCTCCGAGTTTTTTCTACTATATTAATAAATAAAACCACCGCCAAAGTTTCTTTATTAAAATAATAAACAAAACTATATAAGATATTATTATTTCCTTGTACGTTTTAATTAAATGGAACTTTACAAAAAATACCAACAATTTAAAATGGATTTGTGCGCAAAAAACGCACGTTCGTATACAATCTTTATTATAATCATACACAATTTATATAAAATTGTTTAAATATTCTCAATGATTTGTTCGCCTCTAATTTCATTATTTCTATAACTCATAAAAATAATGTAAAACTCAAATATCTCTTTTTATTCTCAATTCACCGTTATTTATAAAAATGTACCGATAAATGCAAAATTGGCATGATTTTGATATTTGTAAAATTTGTTCGTACATAATTTATTATCAACACTATTATTTTTAACATCTAACTACATTAAATTCTTAAAAACAATTCTTAAAAATTTCGTTGTCATGACGCCTTTTACTTTAATTTTCTACTTTATAAATTTTGAAATTCCCTCTCCAAGTTTGCCATAATTGTTTTAAACAACTGACCTGAATTCATGTCGCGTTGTGGTTGTGATGTTTTCATTTTTTCGGCACGTGATCGCACTTGTGATCGTACTTCGGTCGTATCCATGGTACACGGCTCCATAAAATGTACTGTGTAGCGTAATTGCGTACCGTTCATGGAAAAGACACAGTAACCAACAAAGTTCATTTCTGATTTCTTTGCGTTTTATTTCTGCTTATTAACACAACACAACGTTTCCAAAATGTTTGTCAAATACAAGATACATGCGAAGCCCGCAATGGGCCCATCCCGCGAAAGCCAGCAATAATGCGACTTGTATGTTCGGCCGTTTAAGTAAGACTGTCCTTTATACAACGCAGATGCCAATTTATACAATAATGGACAAATAAATTGGGTGACGGCTGTCTGGATGATTGACTTTAACATGAGTTGAATTACCTGATACGGGATGGCTTTATGTGTGACTTACACATCTTGTGCATATATATGCCAATAATTAAGCGAGACCACGTTTGTTTAACTGCATATATGAAAGTTCACCTGTCATTTAACATGAAAATATACACAAATTAACAGTGCGCACGTGCTTACCATAGACATAACTAATTAGTGAACCCAGCCATGGGCAATAACTTGGTGCATTTTTTTCGTCTAATTTGACGACGACATATGATGCCCATTTATGCATTTCTTCATGAAGACAGATATTATGTATTCAGTTACACCGAACAAGGAATATACATGAAATACACCAATTATGCGACATTAAATGCATCAATTATGCGACATTCACTGGTAGTCAAAAAGCAAACATAAACACAGGCGAGAAATAGAGCATGGTAGTCGCGATTATATTTAGATTTTATTTGTAAACATGCCAACAGGATGTTGCGCGCCTGGGTGCACACAAAGGCAAACAAAGGGAGGCGATATTCATTTCTATCGCTTTCCTAAGAATGAAGAAAGACGATGGAAATGGATAATTGCAATGAAGCGCATGCAGTTCGACAACCCAAACAAACTGTGGGAACCACTTCACAATGAACGACTATGCAGCCTTCATTTTGTATCTGGTACGTCTCTTAAAATAATAATGACAATAATAATAAAGGGATAAGTTCTTGTTTTTTTTTTAACTTTAATGCTGGTAAACCTTTAAATAACACTCGTGGTTGACAATGTGGCAAATAACGTTACTATTGATGAACATCTGAGCAACAAGTACACCTTGGTGTACATATATAGTCACTTTTAAGTACAAAGTACAAATGGGTAATTTATTTTCAAACGTTACTATAGAATGAAAAAGGTACACAATATCACTGATTACTATATAGTATCTTTGTTTATCAGGTCAGCCATCAACAGATGCCAACCATCCTGATTATGTCCCAAGCCGCTTCCACTTCACGCCAATACTGGTGCAGACACCAAAAGCCATGGACCGGTATCAACGTGCCGTAAAAAGAAGGTGCCTCGTTTTTTCTCCGGAGCCAGAAAAAGAGAACACTCCTCTCCCCGAAGATTTACAGACAGCCGCCCTCGGCTTGCTAGATCTTGGTGTATGCCTTCCAAAATACCAAACTACAGGTAAACTACATGTACATTAGTTTATTACAATATCTCATACAAAATCCTTTGAATTCTTAATTTATGTGTCTTCTCCTGTTAATGTAAGTAAACAAATATGCATTATTTCGAACCAAATATCAGTATTATCTTATTCTTTTATAGAGAAAGCTTTTCTTTTTAATAGACATCATTTCTTAACTCGTTACATCCTTTATGTATAGTATACATAGGCCTACTAAATTGCAGGTACTGACCCTGATCCAGATCCTATCATTATGGAACTGGGTGAACTAAAGAAGAGTCACTCCATTCTTCAAGAGGAATACCAGCATCTCCTAAACGAGAACAGGGCTTTGAAGGATACAGTGGAAGCTTCCAAGTTCACGTACCGAAACTTGAACAATTCTACAATGCTTACCTTGACAGGATTGCCAAGTGTTAATTTGTTCAGATTGATCTTGTCCTTTGTGTGTCTGTCATTGAAACCAATGGGGAAGTTATGTGCTGGTAACATTCTCCTTATGGTTTTGATGAAACTAAAACTAGGATTGACAAATAAAGACTTAGCATTGAGGTTTAAGGTAGCCCCTACCCAGGTCTCAGCCATCATAAACAATGCCATCCCTGTGATTGCAGACAAGCTCAGTTGTTTGATATGTTGGCTGCCAAAGGAAGAAATAATTAAAAATCTGCCTAAGGCTTTCAAGAGGCATTATAGAAAAACCAGGGTGATCATAGACTGCAGTGAATTATTTATCCAGCGCCCATCCAACCTGAATGCGCGAGCAGAGTCTTGGTCTAACTATAAACATCATAACACTGCTAAGTTTCTGATTGGCATTGCACCGCATGGAACTGTGACCTTCTTGTCTCGGGCATGGGGCGGACGCGTGTCGGACAAGCAACTGACTGCGCAATCAGGTTTTTTTGATAAACTAGAACCAGGAGATTTGGTAATGGCAGACCGAGGATTTCTCATAGCTGAAGAACTTGCAGCTTATAATGCCTCCCTCGCTATTCCACCCTTTGCCAAGGGAAAACAACAGTTCTCCCAGAAGGAAGTTGAGCATGCGCGTCGACTGTCGCAACTGCGAATTCATGTGGAGCGAGCCATAGAGCGTATTAAGCGCTTTCAGATATTGAAAAACGTTATTCCATTAACGATGACACGCCATCTGGATTCGATTTTGACAATATGTTGTGCCATTACCAATGTATTGCCAAAGCTGGTAAAGTAATAAGACACTGTTTGACTTAAAGTGATACATCGAATGTAAAAACATCAAGTGTGTGTGATAATCTTTATTAGCATGGCCATAGTACATAATGTGAATTTGTACTGTGTATGTTCAAATATATTAACATGTGCTTTTGTTCAAATATATTAACATGTGCTTTTGTTCAAATATATTAACATGTGCTTTTGTTCAAATATATTAACATGTGCTTTTGTTCAAATATATTAACATGTGCTTTTGTTCAAATATATTAACATGTGCTTTTGTTCAAATATATTAACATGTGCTTTATGTCAAATGAAACGGGCATATAGGATGCAAATTGATTTGTCTTCAGTGTTTTATTTACATAGTATTGCAATAAAGAAAGAAGTATGGATTGAAATGTCATTCTTTTTATTCCAATACACCAACAAATAAGATTAACATGAAGTTAACCCATTTATGCCTAGTGTCCTGAAAAAAGGACATTGCAAACAGCGTAGACCCAGATGAGACGCCGCATAATGCGGCGTCTCATCTGGGTCTATGCTGTTTGCTTAAATGAATTTCTTTATGAAATATTCTAAATATCAAAATAAATACACTTGACACCCCTAATTTTGGAAATAAATTGATCTGATTTAGAAGGATGGGAGAGTCCACTGGGCATAAATGGGTTAAGTTGGTTTTTTACACACAAAAATACGTTATTAAAGGAAATACATTCACAAGCCTACATGAAGGCAAACACAACAAATATTCCAACACTTAAGTTCACCTTTATGATTTCTTACACAATATGATACAACCAAGTTATGTTTGTGAGTTGGTGGTTAACACAAATCTATATATTCCAACAAACTGATAAACAATAGTACAAGATCAACCGGGCATATAGGTATGCGAGCAGTCAATTTTTCCTTTGCAGATTAATATATGCAAATGTTAACACTATCGAGCAAACTTCTGCGCAATCACCTCTGGCACAATGTGATTGAGGCAGAAAGCTGTGCACTTAACAACCAGTTTGTCAACAAACTCTTGATCAAAAAGCACAGTCTGGCAATGGATGCCTTGATTTGTGTAAACCACAAAGTCACAATACTTCTTATTTGCTACATACATCTGATATTGCACTTGACTGTAATATCTGTGATTAGATTTCAGTTTCAGTGTCCCTTTTTCTATATAAAATGTAGCGTCAATGTCAGGAATTTCCTTTACATGAAGGTCTCTGTGCTTGAATGAGCATTTCACTTCGACAAGACCTTCACTGTGGCATGCGCATGTCCTGACACCATCCGGAGAAGCAGCGAAAAGGGGGAACCTTGGGTCAACTACAAGCCCACACTCCCTTAATTGAAAGTGTTCATGTAAACATTCCATTTCCCGTTTGTACTCCTCCTTTGCCTTCCCCTCATACCTCAAGCCAAAGGCAACACTCTCAATATGGGACAAATTTGACTGCTCCCGCTTCATCACCTTGTTTATCACGGCAAGAGGCGCAGTCTGCGGTTTGAGCGTCAAAATGTCATGCGCCACTGTGGCCGTCACACGCCCTTCACGGTGCCGTTTCCACAACAAACTGTTGTTCTGGGCACGGGTCATGGTCTCCAAGTTTTCGCACTGCTGGGGAGTGGCCAAAAAGTCTTGAACAAAGGCATCGAAGGTCCATTGCATTTCCCCCTCATTGTGGGCTTCTTGGGGAAGAGGCCTGTTCAGAAGCTGCAAAAAATAAACAAAAATCCCATGGATATCGAATGCATTAAATTAAATAAATATTACGCTTTTACAGCTTCTATGTTGAAAACTAGGAGAAATGACATCATGCTTGAAATGCTCACGGTTTAATGAAATGTGCAGGTGTCAAAAGAATGAAGTATACATATTTTGTCTCTGATTATTTGTTGATTGCTCTACAAATGTTGCTTTTGCATAAACTGAAGTACATCACAAAAAAAAATGCAGCATAGATTGATCACATCCAAAAAGAAATTGTGTTTTTATTTTCATGGTAACATTTGCATCAAATGATGCAAGATAGATAATTGGGGAGTCTTAAGTTACCCTGTAATTTAATTATGCTCTTTATATCTCAGCATAATATTGCAGAAAACTAGCAATTACACTGCATTGTACTTACCGGTGGAAGATCTTCGTCCTCTGAAGCGCTGTCTGTATCAGAGTCACCCTTTGTGAGACACCCCGCACTAGGGCAAATTCTCCGAAGCTCCTGCAGGAATCTTTGCTTCTCCTCTTCATCGAGTTTACACTCCTGATGAGGCCTTGGCTTGTTTACTTTCAGCCTTGCGGATTTGCCATGCTTGGGCTTCGTGAAGTCCATATCCACAATTCGCTTTGGTGTTACCTGAATTTTTAAGAAAACATAATTTATCTCACTATAAATTGAATGCAATATTTTCTGAAAAACCAGAGAAAGCAAAAGATTTAAAAAAAAAGTGTTTTGCTGCCACTACAGCAGTGCAGTGGTCAGCTTCACTTGCAATTTATGTGGAAATTTTATTAAGGCGACCAAATATAATGTATGGAATATGGATAAATTTGGTTTAGTTTAGGTGAAGTATGATTTTGAAAAGCAATTATTTCTGGTT
Organism: Dreissena polymorpha; assembly: GCF_020536995.1. NCBI lineage: Eukaryota > Metazoa > Mollusca > Bivalvia > Myida > Dreissenidae > Dreissena > Dreissena polymorpha. The sequence continues at coordinate 182,708,380 of NC_068355.1, read as the reverse complement.
TTCCTCATTTCGGTTGTGTTCGTATTTATTTTCAAGTGTAGTAATGAAATTGAAAGAGGAGACGCTCTTAATAAGGGCATGGTATAATACCTTCTTCCTAAATGACCGGTTCCATGTACAGGCCTCACTGGTCTTGGAATTGCTGTTGACTCGCAGTCTGCCAATAGCTTCAAACTTGAAGAGCAGGGCTGCAATGTGGCTGCATGCTTCACCCAATCTGAAAAACAAAAGTAACTGATAAATGAAGATTTTATGTGTTGTGTTCTGCATACAGCAGGAAATCATCAGTTGACATGCTATGGTTCTAATCTAAATATTAGTCCTCGCCAGTATTGACTTTTACTATAAGTGTCCACGCTCAATGATCATGTAATTGTATAGAAATTAATCGACATTGAGTAAAACAAATTACTGTTTTCATATTTAAACAACAAGGCTATTTACCCAGCTTTGCATGTGCAGTGTGCAGATATCACTCCTCCTTTGACCTTGTCAATACTGACCCAGGGTTCATGGGGCTTATCGTTGGCTCTCTGTGATGGGGCAACCTTAGTTTTCAAAAAGCAGATGGGACTATCCTCGCCAACAGATAGTACTGCACAAGTCTGAACATGTCCTGATACAAAATAATTGTACCCATCTAGAGACTTCATTGCCTTCATTTTTTCTCGAGTGTACTGCCCCGGTGTGTTGATGAGATAGTGGTAGATATCGCCATATTCCACGACTGGCCAACTCTTAACGTCCTCACACCACCCATTTAACCTGTTCAAATATGGATCTGGTAACGGCTTCCCATTAAATGTCAACTTTTCTTCGTATCTTTCTTGCGCTTTTGTGTCTAGCGATTGAAAATACTTCGACCATCGTTCGCTTTCCGTGTTGCTCGCCGCCATTACTGGTTCTTTTTGACTACCAGTGCATTGCGCATGCGCGAAAATCGGGAATCAAAACAATAACAATGAACTGGCCTATAGCTGGTTCGGTGTCTGTGGTATAGTGGATGGGGTGTCTGCTAACTGGCTTAGTCACTGGAGGTCTCTGTATTGATCCTTTAAGTGGGAGCATTCTTTAGATAACCCTAAAGACATACTATGGCGTACCATTTGGGTTGAAAGTCAAGAAGACCTACACGTTAAAAAGAGAAATGTACGTCGAAGTACAATAAGTACGTCGACATGAATATAAAATACACTTCAAAGTATATATTTGTACGACAAAGTACAATTTGTACTTGGACATACATGTTTGTACTTCTACGTACACATTTTCTGAACAGCCAATCAAAACACTAGTCTCTTGAGCCGCTTTTCCTTCAGATTTATTCATAATAAATGTTTAAAACTTTAGTTGAGGACAAAATGAATAAAAATATCAGAATGGCAAAATAACGTCACATAGAAGTTTCAAGTATTTAATGCATTGAAATAGATTATATACAAATTTGAAGAAGATTCAATTGTTACCTTTTTAAAATTAAAATTGTTCAGCATATTGTGTGTCTGAAATGATCATGCGGGGCGGAGTATCACGACCGTCCAGCGCATTACTGTGTTGGAAATTCCCAACGGTAACCAGTTACCAAGCATTAATGGGATAAATAATGTATTATAAACTCCCCGTTGGTGGTATTTTGTGATAACCATAACTTGCATAAAACAGAGGTTAATTCCGCCACGCCAGGTCAATAAATACGCACAATATCTATGAGTTAGCGGTCGATAGTCGCATAATTTGGTATAAATTATAATAATAATAATGTTTCATAAATACGCACAATATCTATTAGTAAGCAGTCGATTGTGGCATAATTCGGTATAAATAATAATAATAATGTTCAATGTCAAAATCTCTAAAAGCAACAGACGTAAGGTGTCTTCTGATTGGCTAACACTCAAGGGTCGGTGAAAATTGTATGTCGAAGTACATTTCTCGATCTACTTAGTAGGTCTTGCAGACTTTCGACGTCATGGTACGTCATATAGACACTAAGTACTGGTCCTACTCAGGAAACAGTTTGTTTCATCAAATGTCTCAATTCAACTTGACAGCTTGCTAAAGCAGTTGCATTTAGCATACAGTACACTGATTTAACATAATCAAAATCATGTGATGTGTCAAATCAATTTTGATTGACAAATTTGACAGGATTTTTGTTTAATCCAATAAGTTTTAGACTGTCAAATAACACACACTACGTATTGAAAGCCATACCTGGAGCTTTCGTCTGTATATCACTGACTTCATCAGAAGAATGATTTCTACTGTTGGGAAACGTTAACACCACTAATTGTCTTCTTATTTATTATCAATGTATAATTATGTGTAACAGCATAACAACATACTTGATTCGCAATTAAAATATTTAATAAATACAGGTATCTTGCAGGTTTCTAATTTTCTTTCGCAAACTATTGTTGAATAGTTTAAATTTTGTCGCCACTAAAAAACTAGCCATTTTGTAGCAATTCTAAAATCACAGTCTAACTGCATACACTTAGCTCTATAGTTACAATATGAATGCAAATATTAGAATGCATCATGTTATATCATCCATTTTTTTTTATTTAAACATTCAAATAACACATAACACAGTACATATATAAAAAGGTATGTGGTATTGTGTGGAGATACAAAACACTTCACATCATTTATTTTCACATAAAATAATAGTTACAAAATAAGTAAAACTAAAACACAATCATCAACCTACATTTCAAGAATATTTACGTATATGAAATTACTAAGTGGTGTTATTGTATTACCTTTTACAAAATTAACATTGCTGGTTTTGTACTAGCCATAAAACATTTATCATGGATTAACAAGTAACAACCAATTTATTAATTACACAATAGAACGGAAATCATATTAATTACATTATGCATTTACTAAACAAGCTATTTGCTACTGTTTAGAATTACACTATCTTACTAAAAATGATCACAGGTACTTAGTGCTTTTACATACTTGTGGTAAGTTTTGTATTACTAGTTTGACAATTATCGGCAGACACTTGTCGATATACAGACAAAATTTGCATGGGAACTTCCATTTTTTTTCAGCATAATTGCCTTCAAATTGTTAATTGTTAACAACCCTTTGACATTGTTTGCACATCTGATCTTATTATACAATAGCTGATTTTTGTTTATAGATAGACATATATAGACTTTTCAAAGTTCTATAAAAGTTCACACATGTTCCATCCAAGTAAACAAGCAGAACCAATAAAGATCACCACAGATAATAACTGTGTGTATAGCTTGGAAATTTGATAGATCAGGAATCCCTCCTTTGTTGATTTCTGTATAAAACCAAAACTGTCAGTTTTGCTGGATAGAATGGCTTGTATGATGCTCAGCTCTTGCCTTCGGCTTCGCAGAACAGCTTCTAAAAACGGAAAACCAACAAATATCTTAAAATTTGATCAATAATGCAGACAATTTATAAATGTCTTGTTTTTTGTTGATTTCGAATCTGGAAGATTTTTTACGTAAGATTGTAGTACGAAAATCCAACGGTATCGGATTTTGTGGTTTTAGGCCTAAACTAATTATAGTGATATGTAACCTTTCGGGATATCGGTAAAGTGCGAGCAGACAAGGTGTAAATACGTTAAAAATTAAAGCTAAAAGACTAAAACGTTAGATCGGAATATCTTTAAATTTTGTGAATAAATGTGTTTCTGGTGGATAACAACGACAACTTACCAGAATATTGCTCATAATCACACGTAAAACGTCTTTCTGAGACATTGTGTACACACTGGTCTTACTCACAATAACGAAGTGACGTCACCATCTATGTATAGAATGCTTTCTGAGAGCGAATGAAAATGCGTCACATATTCTGACAAATAAACAGTAGGGTGTCGTTATTGAAATACCGCGAGAATACTGGAAGAATAGAGATGCCAACCATAATGTTTAAAACAAATAATTTTTTAACAAGCGTTTGTGATTTGTCAGGATAATAATAACAATAAGATATCGAAAAGATCAAAGCAAATAAATTCGACAGAAATCTAAGATTCGGCAATATATTTAAGACGGTTATGTTCACTTAAATTGTGTTTGGTAAAGACTGTAACTATATGTAGTGAACCAGTCTTCGGCTTATACTCACTGAAGAAGAGCATTCAGGGGAGATAATTGAGTAATGACTTTATTCTGGAACGGTTGCGAAGAAAAACAAATAATGCGAGAATATTTAGTGCGATTCGCTACACAATTATGATATAACTTTTCCTGAGGTATGTATTTACATGTGATTAAGCATATGTCAAAGTGTTTTTGATTTGTTCAAGGCCATAAATAGCATCGCGAAAATATATGTCGCGTGGCAAATTTTGTTGAGACGTATCCATATGTAATTTTATGTCTAAATTCCCATATGTATGAACGGTCAACGCCCGCTTCGCGGGCTTTTGCCCGTATAAATAATGACATTGAACCACATCAAGACACTGATATGATTCGCCCCACAATAAGTTCGACCCCGTTTGCATAGCCGTAAATAGCTAAAGAAACTTCAGCGTACAGTTTATAAATATAGCATTGACATACCTGTACGCTGAAGCCAACCCCGTATCGAAAGTCAACCAGAGTCGTAACATATTTATGTCACGCTATAAATCAAAGAAAGCTCATTTTCTTGGATACATTTCTACATATATTGGTGAATGAATATAAATTACCCCATCGAGGAATATTTTAAGGTTCAAATGTTTCAAATGCATCTTACAATAGATGAAAATAAATCATCAGTCTGAAATTCACAATTTTGACGCCATTGTCGCTTTGTCACGTGACTAGTTTTCATTTGGATACTTTTGGATCGACCTTGACATTTTACACAGGTACCTGAAAAAAAAATTTGTTCCTTAAATGTATAATAAGAGTAAAGGTATCCAACAGGTGTATTGAATAACAATATGCAACAGCATAAACGATCAAACAATGCACACATATGTCGTTGTGGTTGCCAGCAGGAAGGGTCCATCTATGATAAAAAAAACTTTATTTGATGAAAATCCACCAAGTATGTCCAAAACAGCTAAAAGTTTTACAAATATGACCCCAAAATCAATGTGTGTACAGTCTTTCCGAAATACCGTCGGTCCTCGGATTTTTCCGATAATAATTTGGAAAATCCGGAAATGAACCTAATATTGCCGGACCTCGTGTCCGGTAATAAAAATTATGGCCAAATTTGGTATTCCATAAGCTATTTCCATTAAAGTTTCAAGGTAAAAGTGGGAATTTACCGAGCTATTTATGAATACTCAAATCATGTAAAACATTGTTTCATTGGTTGCATTTCTTGAATGACATACGTGCATATACGGTATCCAGGGCTTTTTTTCCTTCTTTGGGATCCGCCGAAAATCGGCCTTTTTCCCTCAGATTTTTTTTCACCTCAGCAGGTACATTTTCTCCCAGACTTCTTTTATTTCCCCTAAAAAAATTAAAAAAAAAAAAAAAATTTTTTTAACTTTAAATACATATTTTAACCTGATCCAGTGTAGAAAATATAACATATTGCTTAATTAAATTATCTGTTGCCTTGATTTTGTTTTGAAAAACAGCAAAATATAATGAATTGATTATTTAAGACTTTCCTTTTTTTCCCCAAAATCCGGCGTTTCGTGTGATTTTTTCTCCTAAAATCCGGCATTTTGCGCGATTTTTTTCCCCTAAAAAAAGGTCAGGCCCTTTCCCCAAAATCAGATGAAAACCCCTGGTATCCGAAAATTTTTGCTGCGATCATTGCAAATTACACACTACGTCATCACTATATGAGTAGGTTCGCAAAGGGAGAGAATCGATACCATATACATTTGATTCCCGTTATATCCGATTAATTCGTTAGCAAGCAGGGAATTAAAACAGGTCATTGTGATCTTCCCGCGACACAGGTGTTTGAAGCGATCTGACAATATCTACACAGTATGCAGATACAGTCAAACTTGAATTTAGCTGTCAGTCGAGGGAAATGACCAAAGTGACCGTTGTCCACAGGTGACCGTTGAATTCGAATCACAATTTTCAGATGGTTTGTCAGTTGGTAGTATTGCTACGTCGTTACCCCACCCAGTAGTTGTCATACAGTGTTAAACAAATGCTCATTGCCTTTAACTAAGCATAATATCATAATATCTTATAGATTGATTTAATTTCATATTGTTATTAAACTAAAGCAATTACTTTAGCAACGCTAGTATAATTGTTTCCTCATGCATCTCGATCATTCAGTAAATAAAACTTGTCACGTGCCGTTGATGTCACGTCCGTACAAGTCTAAAAAGCGGATTCGCTTTCATAAACCGAGAGTACGGTGATATTGTACCGTTCTAATTCAAAGAAAAAGACGCAAAAAGGTTGTTAAAATTTATTTGTACGCAAACATCACACAAAAAGCATTTTAATTTAACAACCTCATACAAAATACAACGCTTCAAACTCACATTTGCATTCGTTTCATACTTTTCCATAATTTCTCGCTTACGCTTTAGCACACTTTATACTTGCGTACATCCAACACAGAGCTCACTTGCTATTACACGCAAACTTTTTCCAGATTCAAACAGTTTCAAACACTTGACTCGCTCCTTTAATGTGAGGAACTTACGTTAACCACTCATTGTTATTCCGTAATTTATTATTCCGATTGCTTTTTAAATTGTTGTGGACGCTAGAAAGCTCTTTTAAAGAGTGATCCGAAAATGTTATTTTAAAATCGATACTCAATGTTATAAGTCAATGTACTAATTAGCGGTCATTTAATGAGCGATTATTACTTTAAACGTGTCAAAAACTCTGAAATACTTTCTGTTGAAGAAACCCCCACAATTATCCCCGGAAAACAAACCTTCTCAACACCTTATTATTTGTTAACTCGCAGCGGGCCGCTTTTATATTATCAAAGGCAATTACCGCTATCAAACGCTTTAACCGCAAAATAGACGGACTAATGATGTGCAGTGTTTTTAATTTTCGCGACTCGAGACGACTGACGCGTTACCGTTGATTTCAGTTCAAACATGAATTTCGGGGTTGAATATAGTGGCCGTTGGCTGTTATGGACAGGTGGCCGTTAAATTCAGGTGTAATATAATGTTTTTCGTCGGGGGGATTCCAGACTGACCATTGTCTGCAGGTGACTGGTAAATTCAGGTGGCCGTTAGGTCAGTTTCGACTGTATATAACTGGTGATTTTGTTTTCATTTTATTTTTTAATATCTTAAAACGTTTCAATTAAAATTTGGTGAAGGAGCCAAACCAAACTCTCATGATGATCAAACTCAGCACTGCAGATGTTACAGCTTATGACCCTTCAGCAGCTGTAGACAAATGGCTGTTAAGATTCGATGGTTTTATGTAAAATTAAATATTTAATGAGGTTTTTACGTAACAAACTTACACCTACATACAGGACCAACAAAGTTTTCTGCCATAATTAAAAAAACAACATCCAAATAATTCCCTCAAAAGAATTGGGATTGACTTTAAGACTAGTATAATACTATAAGGTATGCAAGCCTACAACAGCTTAGCAAAAAAGATTAAGTAGTATATGCTCATGATATAGGGAGATGGTCTTCCTCGATTTACTTATTAGCGCCCACCCAAGGCTATGCCTGATGGGTATCTAACGAAAGAAGATTAGTCAGAGGAGGTGTCTTCAGTAGAGGATTCAGATATCCAGGATGAAGAGACAAATACTAAAGAAATCTTGGCAATTCTGAATGATTAAATACATGCTTTGTATATTAATCTGATAATATTAAAATATTGTAAAAATATCATCTTTGTCTTTTGTCGTCATTTTTTACTTTTTGGGCCTGAAATAGTCAGTCTGGGTTGGAAATAGCTGCATGATTATAGGACCTCATGGCCGGCAATAAATTATAATTTTGGGAAGGACTGCTGTGTAATTCCGGACGTCCAACTGTCAGTAATGAATGTAGGCGATTTTTGGTCGATTTTTCACAATAAAATGAGAACATTGCTATAAAGTCCACGAATGTTTTTCATTTACTAAGTTTGCCTTCGAACCAGGCCTCGAAGAATTTATCCAGAGCCTGTCTGACAATCCACTCACCCTTCACTTTAATCTTAACTCGTCCTGCATTAAAAAAATATATCTATATTTATAGTTATGATCAACCAGAATATTTAACCTACGTAACATAGTGACACTTACTACATTATCTGATGGATTTTATTTGCTTTCCTTACGTTTTCTGCACCTGTTTCCTTTTTTCAATACTTTCCGCTTCTCGTTTTGATGACCTTTCTTTCTATTCCCAGTCTCCACCACCTTGCAGATATTTTTAAATAGAACCCTTTTTCATGCTGAGTTTTAATATCTCAGACGAACTTTTACTGAAAGACACGCTTGATTGACAAATGGTTACAATATGGTAAATTTTGGCTAAGGCTTCTGATTATGAAATATTCTGTTTATTAATAATTATTTTTCTGTTTATTTTTAATTAAATTTTAATTAAGAATTATAATTAACCAATTATGTATTGTTTTTTTTTATATTTACATTAAAATGAAATTTTATTCTTCACGGAATGACCAATATATTTAACTGTTTTTTTCACTTTTAATCCATTAGCTAAGAGCACTGACGCCTACGAAAACAGCGCAGCCGATTACGAGAATTATTTTTACTGTGCCCGTGACGTCATTTTTCATTGTCAAAACAAAAGTGCTGTTTCTTTGTGTACTAATTCTTTTTTTGTTCGTTCAAAAATTGTTCGCAATTTGTCTCTATGTGGCAGGAGTTCTGGAACTGAATTTATATTTCTCAACTTGAAAAACAGCACTCGCCCGGTCGGTCGAGTATTTAATAAACTTTACTCGCCCGACCATCAACTTCACTCGCATATGCGAGCGGTCGAGTGGATTCTCCAAGGCCTGCTATGGCATTCTTAAGTCCCAGTTGAATGGTAAAAAGCCGGAAATTCAGAAGAAACAACAGATTTAGTGTACTTTCACTTTCACGACCATCATTTTGAGGCAGAAGTCGGTGTTTCGGACAGACGACGTTTCCATTGGTTGAAAATAAAATTGGTAAACATGTTCTATAATTTACGACTTATTCAACCAATCGATAACAAGATAAAAATTTACCGCGTTCCATCAATAAAATGGATTCAGTTTGAACATAAAATATAATATTTGGTGTATTTACTACTTTTTCTGAGTATTTTTGTTGTGCCGTTACCAAAGAACGACGTAGTTCGATGGCAAACTGAGTAAATGACAAATGTACGTGGAGTTTATAGCAAAGTTCTTGTTTAAGTGTGAACAATCGACTGAAATTCGCCTTCATTCATTACTGACAGCTGGATGTCCGGAATTGCACACTTTCATTTTGGGGTGCTATTTGTGAAACTTTTAGCTGTTTTGGACGATTTTCATCAAATAAAAGGTTTTTTATCATAGATGGACGCTTCCTGCTGGCAACCACAATGACATATGTGTGCATTGTTTGATCGTTTATGCTGTTGCATTGTGTTATTCAATACACCTGTGAAATCATCGTTGGATACCTTTACTCTTATTATAAATATAAGGACCAACAATTTTTTTTTCAAGTACCTGTGGACATTTTATGCTTAAATTGTAAACATTACTTTCGTTTTCTGAAATATATTATTTTTGCTTAACAACTTACGTCTGGTGGATTATAAGACTGATTTCAGTGTGAATCAGGTAATTTTAAATAATATTTACTTTGAATTTGTATTTACACTACAATTTGTTTACAAAACAAGCCAGAATAATCTAAAGTACCGGGAAATGTCATTCTGAATTTGAAAACACTTGAGCACATCGTTTGTTACTAAAAATAGATATAACGTCATATGACCGTGAAATCTCGGAGATTCGCATTTCAAGAAAGTCTGTCACATCGCTGTTTTTCTCGATATGTAAGAGCAGAATAGATAAATTTTAAATGTTTAAGATAGTATTTTGTGAAAGAATATATTGGTTAAATGTGAAAAATGTCAATCTTTCCAATCAAGTGGTTGATTTGGGCCACTAACTGCATTTAAAAGCTGTTTTGGGCCGGTCTTTGTTAACTGTCAACTTTTGGGGAATTTCTGGTTGACTTTCCTATTGGGGTTGGTCCATAACTATAAAGTCGCGCCAGTCAAAAATAAAAAAAAGCGACATTTAAAGTTATGGTAGCCAGAACTAGGCCGTTAATAGGTTTAAAGTTAATTGATACCATGCTCTGAATTGCCAATACAACATGTAATGCAGGTCTAGTTTGATTACTCTATCTAAAGCATTGATTGTTTTTGCTCAAAATAGCAGCCTTGTACAGCCTGTCAATGGCAAATAGTAAAAAAATTTGTCCTGGAAGTCTGACCAAATTTCCCTTCCTCCCCAAATGCTAAACTTTTCCAGGACCAATAAACTCAATAAGAAGATTATACAAGGATAATTTCGTAGCCAGCGATTTTCCTTGTCCAATTGGGAAAAGTACCTGACCGGTCCAATTGGGAAAAATCGAGTAGTGAAAACCTCAAAATTGGGAAAAATCGAGTCGTGAAAACCTCAGATTGGGAAATTGGTGTATTTGATTTTTTGCTCCCAAATACTTTAAAATTGATAAACAAGTGTTTTCAAGCTGTCAATATTATATAAACCTAGGTTCAAGCTATAGAGCTGCAAAGGGAAACTAACTAAATGTTGCTATAAAAAAAAAAAAAGTAGCATGTAGCATGTCAAACTTAGCATGTCAAGTTGTTGCTGAACAACAGGCTCATTATAGATTTGCCAATGAAGCAGGGCATATAAGATTGTACGTTGCTGTGCGCATCTGTTGCGTATGTCATTATATCTCACCTCCTGCAAAAATGACCTAATCCGATTGGCTTAGAGGGGTCATGTGCCCATGCTGTATTTTCCATTATACCCCTTGTTATTTCCATACACCCAGAGTAATCGAGTACTAGGCGGTTGAGATATAATCATTACACAGTTAGTGACTGATCGTGTATGGGATATACCAAACACAAATAAAAAATTGAACAAAACAACACGCTAATCAACCAACTAAAACTAAACTAAAATGTAGGTCCACAGGTAAAACAAAGCTAAGACATTACTATTTAAGCCAGAACAGTGATAGTGGTGTTTAAAAGGATTCAATCCGGATAATATTGATTGAAATCATGTCCAGTACTGTACAACGGTCAAAGCAAGACTGCCACTGATTTTTTCGCAATATGTGGCTTAAGGGATAAATGATCAGGCCTACGAAAAAGAGAGAATTGCATGAATGGGATACATGCATGCTATTGTGTATTTTTAAATCTTGTCCTCAATCTGAAATTTAAATATATGAAGATCAGGCCAAACAAAATAAATTGTACAGTTCGGGTAACGGCTGAAAAAACATTAGGTAGGGTAGGTATATATTTTTTTGTCCCCTACCGGTTTCACCGGAGCGGACTTATGGTTTGCGCTCTGTCTGTCAGTCAGTCTGTCAGTCTGTCTGTAACGCTTTTCTGGATCCTGCGATAACTTGAAAAGTTCTTCATATTTTTTCATGAAAATTGAAATATGGATAGATGGCAATATGGACATTATGAACATCATTTCATTTTGTTCCTACGTCAAAAATTATGGGTGCTATGGCAACAACAAAAAAAAATCAAAAAAAAATCTGACAATGGTGGAAATTTCTGACAATGGTGGAGCCGGTAGGGGACATATATTGCTTGGCAATAGTCTTGTTTTATTATTTTTTTTTTTTTTGGTCTTTGCGCTGGCTTACATGCTTTTGCAATGGCTATAGTGTTATAATATATTTTGTTAACCATACATTGTCGTTTTGTTTCAGAAAGTGGCCATAATTTCATGATACTAACCTCTAAGACACATCTTCATTCAGTTATTGAACCATCCATTAACATGGATCAATAATTAATATTAATATTATTAATATTAATTTACCTTGCAATGTCCATTTAAGTTCCATGCTGTTTAAGGTACAGCAGGACAAACATAATAAAGCAATATATGCATATGAATCTGATTATACACAGATCCACTAACATATAAGTGAAACCATGTTTGTCTTATCCCTTTTTTTAACGATAATCTTGTCAGATCATTTCACTTCAGATGTTTTAACTTTACAAGTAAACTGAATGTTACAATTTGCAAACACTCGTGACATATATCCACTGAGTACATTACTAATAAATGTGTTGTTAGTATCTAAAACGTTTTATCCATCTTTGTTTATCACAGGCATTTCATTAATCCCTTCTAAATGTATGATCTCCATCGTTAATTTGATCGTTATTCGTCATTTTTTGCCAAGCGTCACAATTTATTTTCTGTACAGTCCACCATCTTGTGAAACTGATGTAAGCGACAGGTGCGCATAGCAACGTAAAAGATATTTATCAAAACGCTGGCAGAATCCATTATTTTAGCTTAGAAATGGAAAAAAACACGTAAAATTGGACGATTGATAACGAAAGCGGAAGTGGCAAATGTGCAGTTATTTTCCGGCACTATCAGATGGTACCCGGGATGTTTTTCAAAGATTTTTTTTTTTTAACATGACGAAAAAAAGTAGGGTCGGGACCAAAATCGTAGAAAGGATCGGGTTACCCGAACCATACAATTTGTTATGCCCCCCTTCGAAGAAGAGGGGGTATATTGTTTTGCTCATGTCCGTCGGTCGGTCCGTCCACCAGGTGGTTGTCATACGATAACTCAAGAACGCTTGGGCCTAGGATCATGAAACTTCAAAGGTACATTGATCATGATTTGCAGATGACCCCTATTGATTTTCAGGTCACTAGGTCAAAGGTCAAGGTCACGGTGACTGGAACCAGTAAAATGGTTTCCGGATGATAACTCAAGAAAGCTTACGTCTAGGATCATGAAACTTCATAGGTACATTGATCATGACTCGCAGACGACCCCTATTGATTTTCAGGTCACTAGGTCAAAGGTCAAGGTCACGGTGACTCGAACCAGTAAAATGGTTTCTGGATGATAACTCATGAACGCTTACGCCTAGGATCATGAAACTTCAAAGGTACATTGATCATGACTCGCAGATGACCCCTATTGATTTTCAGGTCACTAGGTCAAAGGTCAAGGTCATGGTGACTCGAACCAGTAAAATGGTTTCCGGATGATAACTCAAGAACACTTACGCCTAGGATCATGAAACTTCATAGGTACATTGATCATGACTGGCAGATAACCCCTATTGATTTTCAGGTCACTAGGTCAAAGGTCAAGGTCACGGTGACTGGAACCAGTAAAATGGTTTCCGGATGATAACTCAAGAAAGCTTACGTCTAGGATCATGAAACTTCATAGGTACATTGATCATGACTCGCAGACGACCCCTATTGATTTTCAGGTCACTAGGTCAAAGGTCAAGGTCACGGTGACTCGAACCAGTAAAATGGTTTCTGGATGATAACTCATGAACGCTTACGCCTAGGATCATGAAACTTCAAAGGTACATTGATCATGACTCGCAGATGACCCCTATTGATTTTCAGGTCACTAGGTCAAAGGTCAAGGTCACGGTGACTCGAACCAGTAAAATGGTTTCCGGATGATAACTCAAGAACACTTACGCCTTGGATCATGAAACTTCATAGGTACATTGATCATGACTGGCAGATAACCCCTATTAATTTTCAGGTCACTAGGTCAAAGGTCAAGGTCACGGTGACTGGAACCAGTAAAATGGTTTCCGGATGATAACTCAAGAACGCTTACGCCTAGGATCATGAAACTTCATAGGTACATTGATCATGACTGGCAGATGACCCCGATTGATTTTCAGGTCACTAGGTCAAAGGTCAAGGTCACGGTGACTCGAACCAGTAAAATGGTTTCCGGATGATAACTCAAGAACGCTTACGCCTAGGATCATGAAACTTTATAGGTACATTGATCATGACTGGCAGATGACCCCGATTGATTTTCAGGTCACTAGGTCAAAGGTCAAGGTCACGGTGACTCGAACCAGTAAAATGGTTTCCGGATGATAACTCAAGAACGCTTACGCCTAGGATCATGAAACTTTATAGGTACATTGATCATGACTCGCAGATGACCCCTATTGATTTTCAGGTCTCTAGGTCAAGGTAACGGTGACTCGACACAGTAAAAACAATTCCGGATGATAACTTAAGAAAGCTTACGCTTAGGATCATGAAACTTCATAGGTACATTGATCATGACTGGCAGATGACCCCTATTGATTTTCAGGTCACTAGGTCAAAGGTCACAGTGACACAAAACGTATTCACACAATGGCTGCCACTACAACTGACAGCCCATATGGGGGGCATGCATATTTTAAAAACAGCCCTTGTTTTATGTGATAAAGTTAATAATTGTCATCCAATTCTTGACAAACTTGCACACAGTGTCTTTGTATCAATGAGGACTCAAACCCTTTTTTAAAAAGAGCAATATCGAAGCAATTAGTCCAGAATGACTTCCCATTGAATATGACAAAATTTTGAAATCCCGCAGGTTTTTTTTTTCCTTCTTTGTGACCCGCCGAAAATCGCCCCTTTTCCCTCGGATTTTTTTTCCCCTCATCTGGTAAATTTTCCCCTAGATTTCATTTTTCCCTCCCATTTTTAATATATTTTTTAAACCTTTAAATATATAAATTTATCTGATCCAGTGTAGAAAATAGAAAAAATTGCATAATTAAATAATCTGTTGCCTTGAATTTGTTTTAAAAACAGTAAAATATGTAAAATTAATTATTTAAGAATTTCCTGATTTCCCAAAAAATCTGGCTTTTCTCACGATTTTTTCCCCCAAATCCGGCGTTTCACGCGATTTTTTTCCCCTCAAAAAAGGCCAGGCCCTTTCCCCAAAATCTGATAAAACCCCCTGTCCCGCTTGTTTACGCAATTAATTCCACAGTTTTCATCCAATTATTTCCAAATTTGCACAGTATCTTTATATCAATGAGGACTTGAACCCTATTGAATATGAGCAGTATCGCAGAAATAAGTACACAATAATCTCCCCTTGAATTTGAGAAAATTCTCGTTGTTTGCGCGATTAAGTATATAGTTTCCATCTTATTCTTTCCAAACTTGCACAGTGTTTATAGCAGTAGAGCGATTCAGGCCCTTATGGGCCTCTTGTTTGTATCGTCTAACACTTAGGGTGGTTTGACTAAAAAAACACACATTTCATGTGGTGAATATGCGAAATTGTGAAAAAAAAACACAATAGTTAAATTTGTGTTTCCTTTTTAATTATTTAGACACGTAAATTTTCAAACTTTTTTTCAAAGTCAGCATTTAAGTTGAATACCTAGTGTAAAGTTATTTCTTGTAATATTTAATTTTTTTTATACCCCCGGTAGGGTGGCATATAGCAGTTGAACTGTCTGTCAGTCAGTATGTCAGTATGTGTGTATGTCAGTCTGTCCGTCCGTCCGAAAAAAAAACTTTAACGTTGGCCATAACTTTTGCATTATTGAAGATAGAAACTTGATATTTGGCATGCATGTGTATCTCATGAAGCTGCACATTTTGAGTGGTGGAAGTTCAAGGTCAAGGTCATCCTTCAAGGTAAAAAAAAAATAAATCAAAGCGGCGTTCTCATGAAGCTGCACATTTTGAGTGGTGGAAGTTCAAAGTCGAGGTTATCCTTCAAGGTCAAAGGTCAAAAAAAAAAATTCAAAGCGGCGTTCTCATGAAGCTGCACATTTTTAGTGGTGGAAGTTTAAGTACATGGTAATCCTTCAAGGTCAAAGGTAAAAAAAAATATTTTATTTTTTATTTCAAAGCGGCGCAATAGGGGGCATTGTGTTTCTGACGAACACATCTCTTGTTTATATTTTGTTTCAGCGATTATAAAGCATTTTTGTCCTTGTCTATAGTATACCTATAGTTATTTGTGAACTCATGTTCAACGTTTTATAAATTGAGAACTGTGAATCTAAACAAATCTTACCTTATACTATTGCGTTGTTAACACCTGTGATACAATGAGGAAATTCAATAATGAGAAGAAGGAATACTGTTTACATTTATATACAAGTGAATCAAATTTTTAAGTTTAGTTGTCCTTATGCCTATTTCAATAGAGAACTCTCCGTTTTGGTGTGGCATAACAATATTCTACATCACCCAAGCAAGTAGTAACATAACGATATACTTCGTCACCCAAGCAAGTAGTGACATGGCGATATACTTTGTCACCCAAGCAAGTAGTGAATGATGTTGTTTATATTAAGAACGAGAACGCCTTGACAACATCACATTGATTTAATTGGTGTATTTTGTTTTACTATCAATAGAGTCATGAAAACACCTCATTAGCTGATAAATGCAATATTCATATTGCTCTTGAATAGCCAATGAACACAAAACACAAGTACTTTCCTTAATTATGCCCCCCTTCGAAGAAGAGGGGGTATATTGTTTTGCTCGTGTCAGTCGGTCTGTCGGTCAGTCTGTCGGTCCGTCCACCAGGTGGTTGTCAGATGATAACTCAAGAACGCTTGGGCCTAGGATCATGAAACTTCATAGGTACATTAAACATGATTCGCAGATGACCCCTATTGATTTTGAGGTCACTAGGTCAAAGGTCAAGGTCACAGTGACCCGAAATAGTAAAATGGTTTTTGAATGATAACTCAAGAACGCATACGCTTAGGATCATGAAACTTCATGGGTAGATTGATCATGACACGCAGATGACCCCTATTGATTTTGCGGTCACTAGGTCAAAGGTCAAGGTCACGGGGACCCAAAATAGTAAAATGGTTTCCGGATGATAACTCAAGAATGCATACGCCTAGGATCATGAAACTTCATGGGTAGATTGATCATGACTTGCAGATGACCCCTATTGATTTTGAGGTCACTAGGTCAAAGGTCAAGGTCACGGTGACCCGAAATAGTAAAATGGTTTTCGGATGATAACTCAAGAACGCATATGCCTAAGATCATGAAACTTCACAGGTAGATTGATCATGACTCGCAGATGACCCCTATTGATTTTGAGGTCACAAGGTCAAAGGTCAAGGTCACGGTGACCCGAAATAGTAAAATGATTTTCGGATGATAACTCAAGAACGCTTTTGTCTAGGATCATGACACTTCATAGGTACATTGATCGTGACTCACAGATGACCCCTATTGATTTTCAGGTCACTAGGTCAAAGGTCAAGGTCACAGTGACAAAAAACGTATTCACACAATGGCGGCCACTACAACGGACAGCCCATATGGGGGGCATGCATGTTTTACAAACAGCCCTTGTCTTCATTTTTTTTGCATTCTAAAAAAATCACAATTTTACACTAGTCTACTTCTACATCCTGTATCCCTGATTTGTTTTGTAGAGCAGACATAGCAACATATTTGAGTGAGATAATTGTTAAATGATTTCAGTTTTATAATAAGATATAATTAATATTTAATAAAACATTGAAATATGTCGGGGTTTATGATGAAAACACTCCCTGCACCCTCCCGAAAACAATCAGGTAGCAATGTTGGTACGTTGATGTCAATTAGATGTTGTTCACACGTAATTTGTGATTCTGTAGGGTGCTTGGTGGCTGAACATGTATAAAGGCATTTATAATATGTATTCACAGAGGTTTGTTTACCTTTTTGGGAAATAATTAATGAGCTAATTATTGTTCTATTTTGATTACACAGTTGATGTACAGAGGACACTTTGGCAAGCAAGGGGCTTAAGCATTTTACGCAAGAGAAATAGAACTTGAGGCCAACTTGGACATTCACTGACCTCCCTCCTGTCTAGGTGGAAGTGACAGTTGTTGGAACAGTTATATTGTGAGCAGCAGAAATTTTACTTAAGATAGACACTTGACTCTATACTGGCCCCCTCCTGTTTAGGTGGAAGTGACAGTGGTTGGGATAGTTATCTAGTGAGCAGCAGAAATGGAATTCAAGCCAAACACTTGACACTATACTGGCCCACTCCTGTTGAGTTGGAGGAAAAAGTTGTTGTCTAGTGAGCAGCAAAAATAGAATCAAGCCAGACACTGGACATGTACTGACCTCCCTCCTGTTGAGTTGGAAGTGAATGTGCCTCGGATAGTTGTCAAGTCAAGAATCACAAGCCAAGTCGTGTCAGGTAAGATTACATTGATATCAATAACAGCCGCAGCCTCAGTGGCATGCAGCCCAATCAACTGAGGTTCAAATGCTATTTTGGTCAGTTATTGTCTGGTGTCAAATGTGTGTTGCCTGTCATTTCAAGTATAATTGTTTGACGTCTTCATTGAAGCAACAGAAAAGAAGTTAAAAAATCTGGAAAAGTGTCACTAGTCCTAACCGTATTAAGATGAAATCCATATTTGATACTGTGTCACACAGTGTGTAAACTGTTGTCAATTTGTGTTTAAAATTGCAATTTTAGACAATTATTCATTGCAGTCAATATTAAGTTGTTCTAAGCAATTATCAAGGCATTATCAAGCCTGTTATTAATTACTTGTATCAATTAAGTAAAATTATTTTAAATTGTGTTTTTCATAAAATTCATTAATTAACCTGTAACATTAAAGCATGTTTATGACATGTTCATGCCTTAAGTTCATGTCTAAAAGTATATGCAGTATGTATTTAAGTTTTTTATAAAGACATTAAGAACTTTTAAAATTCAATGAAGTGAATTTACTTATAATTCCTGGACAAACAAAGAAGTTTGGTACATTTTTTAATTTTGAGTTGTCTCCCTTGGACTTGCGTTACTGATATATCTCACTTTCATCTCCAATGGAAAAAGTTTGGTACAATTTTAAATTTTGAGTTGTCTCCCTTGGACTATCATTACTCGTACCTATATCTCACCTCCATTTCCAATGGTAAAATATTGTAGCCAATCCCTGAATAATGTGAATATGCCATGATGTTTGATTAATCTATCCCGATGAGATTAAAATATGTAATATACCCTTTCATTTACACCCTGGTGTGTGTGATGTTAATCGAGATTAAATGTAGACAAAAATATTACTCTAAGAGGGATTGGCAGGAATGATACTGAGAACCATGCTGATGATCATGTATTGTTTAACTCATCAAACGTGATCTACCTAAGCTGAAGTGGGGGTGTTATAAAAAAAATGAATGATCATAATCATAGATAATGTGTGTGTATTTTTAAGTTTTATCAGTGATTTCAATTGCAGCAGAATCCTGCATGTTGATGCAAGGAATTTGCAATTTTCTCATTTTTGACCCTGCCAAAAATTAGCCTTGCATCATTTTGATACATTTGTTTTCTACAATCCAACTTGAAAAAAACAACAGAAATGCTCGTTTATGGAAATAATAAAGCTTTTAAGAAAGTGTTTTCTTCATTATTATGATAAATAAGCTATTACAAAACCTTAAACATGCATTTAGGAACATTTCAAGTTTCTAAAGTATTTTGACCATAATCTTATCATTTTCATTTTGACCCCTCATAATTTTGAGACCTAGGGTCATTTTGACTCCTGGTTTTGAAAAGCTACTGAAAACCTTGTTTATGAGGTGACTTTCCGGGCCAGGGGCCGCATTATGTGAAGACCCAGAGTGTGTCCCAGCACTCCGACCTAATTTGATTACTAGACTGACGACAGTTGAAACGAATTTTGATTTAAAGCTATTAACAGACATTTTAAAAGGCAATTAGAATAATATTTATTATATTATTATTTCCTGCACCATTCAGTATGTTATATTGAGATATTAAATATCAGATAAGAGATTGGCCCTCCCCCTAATTAAATCAATTTTGCATCTTAAACATTAAACCCTATCAGCGCTCGATCTAGGCCTAAAAAATGGGGGCAGCACTATGTCGACCACTGTCCCCCCACCCTAGTCCCCCTCCCTTGGACCAACAGTATGCCCTTGATTTTATATCATCACATTATTATAAAGGAAGTTGTATTTGAAGTTTCAATAAATTAATCAACATTTTCACTCTGAAACTAGTTTTATTTATTATAAAAACGGTGTTTTAAAGGGATCTTTTCACGCTTTGGTAAATTGACAAAATTGAAAAAAGTTGTTTCAGATTCGCAAATTTTCGTTTTAGTTATGATATTTGTGAGGAAACAGTAATACTGAACATTTACCATGGTCTAATATAGCCATTATATGCATCTTTT
Organism: Dreissena polymorpha; assembly: GCF_020536995.1. Lineage (NCBI taxonomy): Eukaryota > Metazoa > Mollusca > Bivalvia > Myida > Dreissenidae > Dreissena > Dreissena polymorpha. Next base: position 182,688,184 of record NC_068355.1, on the reverse strand, counting down.
GACGATTTTAAAACCTAAAAATTATAAAGCGTTGCAACGCGAAACGATCGAATAATTTGGAGAGTTCGGTTTTTGTCGTTAAATTTTGTGAAACTACGAAGATTGCTTATATAAGGTATAAAATACTTAAAGTATATGTACTCGGCGGAATAGCTCAGTAGGCTTAAGCGTTTTTACTTCAGGACTCTGGCAGGACTCCAGGTGTCACTGGTTCGAAACCTGGTCCGGACAATGTTCTTTTCCTTTTTTAAATGTTATTCTTGATTTTTTACTGGAGCTTTTACGATCCAATGTTTACATTTATCGATATAAAGCATTTAATGAATAAGTTAAAAAATGCCAAAATCTGTGAAAAGGCCCCTTTAAATGAAAATACAAAATAAGTTAATAATTTTTTAATGTGGATACAGAAATTCCTTTCCATTCAGAACTGGTGCAAGAATCTGTTCTGGGTTTATAATCAGGGCTAGCGCTGGCCCAAAATTTCTTTGAGCCAATCTGTTTTGCCTTTTCAGCGCGCGAAAACTGGTTTTAAAATAATATATACTATCAATTTGTTTATATTTTTTTTAATGACAACAAGGGCATTTTCAAATATCATAATATAACATGCAGTTTTCAATATAGAAATAATGATTATGGTACTTGTCAAAGTACACATTTATTATGCCCCCCTTCGAAGAAGAGGGGGTATATTGCTTTGCTCATGTCGGTCGGTCGGTCTGTCTGTCGGTCGGTCGGTCCGTCCACCAGGTGGTTGTCAGACGATAACTCAAGAACGCTTAGGCCTAGGATCATGAAACTTCATAGGTACGTTGATCATGACTCACAGATGACCCCTATTGATTTTGAGGTCACTAGGTCAAAGGTCAAGGTCACTGTGACCCGAAATAGTAAAATGGTTTCCGGATGATAATTCAAGAACGCTTATGCCTAGGATCATGAAACTTCATAGGTAGATTGATCATGACTAGCAGATGACCCCTATTGATTTTCAGGTCACTAGGTCAAAGGTCAAGGTCACGGTGACCCGATATAGTAAAATGGTTTCCGGATGATAATTCAAGAACCCTTATGCCTAGGATCATGAAACTTGATAGGTAGATTGATCATGACTAGCAGATGACCCGTATTGATTTTCAGGTCACTAGGTCAAAGGTCAAGGTCACGGTGACCCGAAATAGTAAAACGGTTTCCGGATGATAACTCAAGAACGCTTATGCCTAGGATCATGAAACTTGATAGGTACATTGATCATGACTGGCAGATGTCCCCTATTGATTTTCAGGTCACTAGGTCAAAGGTCAAGGTCACAGTGACCCGAAATAGTAAAATGGTTTCCTGATGATAACTCAGGAAAGCTTATGGCTAGGATCATGAAACTTCATAGGTACATTGATCATGACTCGCAGATGGCCCCTATTGATTTTCAGGTCACTAGGTCAAACGTCAAGGTCACAGTGACAAAAAACATATTTACAAAATGGCTGTCACTTCAACTTAGAGCCCATATGGGGGGCATGCATGTTTTACAAACAGCTCTTGTTTTATTAGTTATTTTATACATGTTACATTTAACAGTGGTGTAGATTGTCCCAAATTTGAAATCCTGAAAATTAGGCCGTGGGTCTTGGAACCGCAGCCGTAGGAACCCAACAGAAATAAAGGGCAGAGCCCTCATCCCACCCAGATCCCTTACTAATTGTTCTTTTTTTATAGTCTTTCCAATTGCAATTTCGGGTGAATACAATTCGAAATATTATAAACCACATTGTCCGTATCACCACACGTGTATTCATCATTCTATTTCTTCTATAAGGAGCTTCAAAAATAAATTATAATCGACGAAAATAATGTATCCGAAAACGACAGTGCGAAAAACTGTACGCGTTCGACAATTGAAATAAAATGTGCACATCGTTTGATTGCAGAAAATGAAAACCAGTAACCTAGCAAATACGCAATTAATATACAATTTGGTTGACATATTGCTTAAAAACAGCATAGTTTGTGAGTAAAAAACAACTAAATTATCAACTTTTAATTTCAAACGATAATCGGCAGAAAGGCGTAACATCATCGACATGGATCTATTTATTTAATTATCTATCATTCTTTCGTTCAGATCGATAGTCGATAGAAAGTGATCAGCTTAGAAATAATTTATTTGTTGTTACGCTTCTTTTCACTTGTTTATCTTTAAATACGATGTTTGCCATCAACCGCTATTTTGTTGGCAGACGACAATATCAACTGTGTATTTCAAGAATACAGTCTGGATTTAAATGGCGGATGTTTTAAATGCAATTTTACGAGATTTTAGCATTTTCGCAAATCAAAGTTTTCTTGAGACAAATTCTCAATATTTTCGCAAATGGCTCAAATGGCGAACGACAGCGCGGGCCCTGATAATTATTAGCTGATATGAAAGCGTTTGTGTTTCACTTTGAATCAATAATTCAATATTAAATAAATTCTAAGTACAATCATATGTCTAGAATACTTTGGATGTTTTGGCTTGTAAACTACATATTTATTAACAATTTATTAGTTAGAACAAAACTCTCATTGAACATTTTTAAAATTTCTTTGGAGTAATTAGTTGGTCGCGTAGCTACCAGCTAATGTTGTTTCTCAAAATTTCAAGTCGGTTCGGCTTATCTATGGAGAGCCTACTACCCACCACTCATGCCGTATCTGCGCTAGAAAGAGTTGTATAATTTATGCAAGAGGTTTGAGTTCTCCAACTATATTCATTCACAAATGGAAACATTATATGAATATCATGTTCAATGTAATAGTTTCGAACGGAGCTTATATACAAAAGAATCAATAAACAATGATTTTATTATACGTGTCGCGGAAGAGATTGTTTATGAATTATTAAAATAGTCCACTTTCTGCTGCGTCTTAATGACGTAGTACAGGTCATTCATAATCTGAGGTTAGTAATAGAATTGGGAAAACAACGCAATAGTATAAGGTTACGCTTGTTTATATTTTCAATTTATAAAGCGTTGAACATGAGTTCAACAATAACTTCAGGGGTACGATAGACAACATAAAACCATATGTAACAAACAATTAATATAACACGAATGATCTGTTTCGTAACCGTGTTCATGCTTCTACAGCGGGATTTCTGGGAAACGTTCTTTTGTTCTCAACAGATAGCGGCGATCTACGGGTGCTAAAAACGCAATAGTAGAAGGTTAAGCTTGTTTGTATTCACAGTTCTCAATTTATAAAATGTTGGACATGAGTTCACCAATTACTACAGGCACACTTATTGACAGCCTCAAAAATGCTTTATAATCGCTAAAACCGAAAACAACTAAATATAACAAGAAATATCTTTTAAAAATATAACAAGAAATATCTTTTTAAGAAATATCTTTTAAAAATGTAGTCGGCGTTAATGCTGACTTTTAAATAAAGTTTGCAATTTACTTAAATGTCTAAATAAATAAATAAAATGAAAACAAAAGTTTAACTATTGTGTTTTTTTTTCACTTGTAAGTTGCATATTCACCGCATGAAATGTGTGTTAGTATTGTCAAACAACACATTAGTGTAAGTATAGATAAAAAATATACTAGGGGAGTGCACATCATATGTGTCCTCACATGCCTTATTATGTATATTTCTTCACTATCGAAATATATTGTATGTTAATATTTGATTTAAACGCAGTTTTCTTTCCACACATTTAAATCACACTTTCATAGCCGCATCATGTGAAAATGGGTCTTATGCGTTTCAGCCAGCGTTTCTTAAACCCAACATGTGCATTTGCGCAGTCTGGTCAGAGGCGATGCTGTTCGATATAAAATCACTCAATATGTTATGGTCTCATTATATATCTCCTGACCAGACAGAGAGATGCGCAGGCTGAGTGGGCTTTATATATGATGGGCGCATATGAAATATGACCCATTTTCACATGAACGAGGGTCATTAAAAATCTCATTGCGAATTGTAAATAGCAAACTTGTAAATAAGGGCAGCCTATCCAGGCTTTTAGGAACGATTTCCAGACGTGCTGACCAACAACGGCAAACATTGTGGTTGGATAATTAAACGACTTTCCTCTTATCGTGACACTATACTATTTCGGTAATGATTGTTTTCTCATCTTGAAAGGAAAATTGAAATTCTGCGAGATGGATATTAACGCGTAATTGCAACTGGGCCACAATTTGCGTCGTTTGAACATACAGAGAGTAGTCCGGAATTCCTTACACTGAACAGTGCTACATCCTTTGCGCTGAGCACAGACACAGTGATGTGGTCAAAGTTCAGAGGCTGTATCTCAAATCAGCCTATGAAAATATTCGAAAATATTAATGCGTGTCTGCTGGCTTTATGTTAAAGTCATTAAGATAAAAAGCTGAGTAAAACAGCTACAACGAAAAAACGCATTAGTGCTCTATACCTATGTTTAGGTCAGAGTTGTTGACACCGTGTGAACTGCTCGGGTAACAAGTAATGCATAAACATCAATGTAAGGGTCAACAGGGCTGTCTTGATGACTACCTAATTCGTGAGTAAAAAGTATTGCTCGCAGATATATTTTTTATTTATTTTCATCAATGATCTTATAATGTATATTTTGAATTTGTATATGGTGTAAAAAATCAAAAGTTTTGTACAGGGAATTTTCATCATGAAATTATAATCTTAGTGAGATAGGTATTTGATATTCCAACAATATTCATGGTGATTACAAATTGTCTTTATATTCAGTTCTGATTACCATTGTAATCATACTTTCTATGCTTTCAGAACGTCCAAAATGGGCCATGTTGTTGTTATTTTGTCTAAGTAATCTCTATGAAATAAATAAGATGATAAAAAGTGCACACAAAGCTCGACCTGTGCGTTATGACACTCTCTTTATAAATTTGAATGGCATGTGTTCATTTCAAACTTGCAATTAATTTTGAAAAATGAATTGCGTCTTAATTATTCAATAGCGAACAACTTCAGTGCCTTCAGCGCTTTGATTTTTTTTTTGCAACAACCTGTTTTGAAATTCATGACTACTTCATTAACTTGGACAATCTTTCAGTCAACTGAATTTTTTATGTTGATTAATTATCTACATTGTAAACAGAATTGTAAATATTTGTTACAAGTACATGTATGACATGAAGGAAGTCAGGTATTTTGTTACCCCTCTAAACGTGCAGATTATAATGAATAATCTGACATTTGATTCAGCACATCCTGCTCTGTTTCAGTACTTAATTTCTTTGTGAATACAGATTAATGTAATTTTATATGAATAATGTTAATTTATGCGGTTTTGAAGTCAATTGCTTAGATATGGTATGCAGTATGAAATTGAAGTAAGTGGAATGTCAGTGTGAAGTTTTTTTTAAATAATTGCAATGTATCACATGTCTGGGTTCCTAAAATGTATTCTTCCTTTGTATTATTTATTCATAATTTCAGCAATCTTCTACAGATATATGACAAAAAACTTTGTCCCACAGCTTATCTTTTACAGGTCTATTAAGAAATAATTTAAATAATTCTGAAATAAAGTGGGTGACATTTTAAAATTAAAATTTGAGATCAGTCTTTTCAATGCGGCATAAAATAACTAATATCCATTTTATGTGTTTTGCAATTAAAACACATTTTTATGTTCACTTGTTTTATAACAATCAGTTTCATACTATTGTATCAGTAACTTGAAAATTGGTAAACACGGTTGAAAGAGGGATGTTGACTAGTTTTGGTTTAGATTTAAAACATATATGAAAACAAAAATTATTCTCTTTGTTCAAATACTTATGAATCAAGCAATACAATAATTATGAAGTCACAATAAATATCCAAAAAAACATATCTTCAATGTCAATTAAGTACATGAAAGTACAGTCTGTTTTACAAAACTCATTCCGTAATGCAACAGATAGAAAATAACACAAACATGTACATGTAAAGCAGGTCAACAGATAAGGATCGATATATTGTTTTTACGATTTGTATTTGACTTAAAACACATACAAATAAATTATCAATCATAACTAAACAATCAGGAAAATCTGAAAACAAAATGCAATTGATTCATGGTATTCGTAGAAAGTTTATATAGACACAGGTTCGGGCCAGTGTCTATTATAAAATTAGCTTCCATTGTAAAATGCTGAAAAATGTCGGCTGCTGAGGGCAGACAGGCTAGGAATCTTCCATTATGGGCATTGGCGCCCAATATTTTTAATTTGTTATGAGACTCGAACCGTCCGGTAAAGGACGTTGTAAAGAGTATGCTTTCAGTTTTAATTGTGGGGGTGGTAAACTCTTAAATATTCAGTTCAAAACACTGCAAGGATGATAAAATGGGGGAAAGGATTAAATGTTATAAAAAGCTTGTAGTGAAAACTAATTGACATGAAATCTGATATGTTTCCCTGTAAAGGTCATGTTGTATCTCGGATCAACTTGTATTGACAGCATATCTTGGTATGACAGTTTTAAACTCTCTTTCCCTACCTGAGGCTAATGCGTCTGTTATATTATACATCACTATGATTGACTTTTAAGTTGCAAGGAATATTTCATCCTCATCAAGTATTAGAGGATAGAACCAGCCATAGTTCCAAAAATGCATGGCCATATATATATATATGTATATATATATATATATATATATATATATATATATATATATATATATATATATATATATATATATATATATATATATATATATATATATATATATATATATATATATATATATGTGTATATTATATATATGTATATATATATACCAATATATATTATATATAATGTATAAAAATAAAATTTAAGGTGAGTATTATAACAGTGACATGATGAGGCTTAGCAATGGAGGTAAGGTTTTTCTAGCGCTTAAAATACAATTCTCACTTTATATTTAACTTAAAATATCATTTTAGTCTTAAAATATCATTTTACACGCAGATATATCAAACGATGCCAACAGGATCTTGGAATTCCAGTTAAGCACTGGTGTTTTTATGCCCCAGAAGGAGGGCATATAGTGATCGGACCGTCCGTCTGTCTGTCTGTCCGTCTGTCCTTCCGTCACACTTTGTGTTTAGGTTTCTCATAAATTATTAAATTCTCATAACTTCTATGTTGCTTCAGATGTAACCTTCATATTTGGCATGCATATGCACAAAAATTTTGACCCCCGTGACCTTGACCTTAGGGTCCGCGTTTAGGTTTCGAGATCTGCGTTTAGGGTGCGGAAAATGCTCATAACTTCTATGTCCCTTGAGATATAACCTTCATATTTGGTATGCATGTGTATATAAACAAGGCTTTTCCATACGCACAAAAATGTTCACCCCTGTGACCTTGACCTTGAACTTAGGGTCCGCGTTTAGGTTTCGAAATCTGCGTTTAGGTTTCGAAAAATGCTCATAACTTCTATGTCCGTTGAGATATAACCTTCATATTTGGTATGCATGTGTATATGGACAAGGCCTTTCCATATGCACACAAATTTTGACCCCTGTGACCTTGATCTTAAACTTAGGGTCCGCGTTTAGGTTTCGAAATCTGCATTTACGTTTCAAAAAATGCTCATAAATTCTATGTCCATTGAGATATAACCTTCATATTTGGTATGCATGTGTATATGGACAAGGCCTTTCCATACGCACACAAATATTCACCCCTGTGACCTTGACCTTGAACTTAAGGTCCGCGTTTAGGTTTCGAAATCTGCGTTTAGGTTTGGAAAAATGCTCATAACTTCTATGTCCCTTGAGATACATGTATAACCTTCATATTTGGTTTGCATGTGTATATGGACAAGGCCTTTCCATTAACGCATACAAATTTTGACCCCTGTGACCTTGACCTTGAACTTAGGGTTCGCATTAAGGTTTCAAAATCTGCGTTTAGGTTTTGAAAAATGCTCATATCTTCTATGTCCCTTGAGATATTACCTTCATATTTGGTATGCATGTATATATGGACAAGGCTTTTCCATATGCACAAACATTTTCACCCTTTGATGTTGACCTTTAACTTAGGGACGGCTTTTAGGTTTCAAAATCTGCGTTTAGGTTTCGAAAAATGCTCATATCTTCTATCAAAGCGTTAATAGGGGGCATATGTCATCCTATGGTGACAGCTCTTGTTTACAGATTAAATTGTATATGCAAAGCATAATACAATTGTTTTGCGCAAATACCTTACTAAGTCAGTAATAATAATAATAAACATAATAATTATAACTTCAGACTTGAGTATGATCAGTTATAATAACCAGTTAGCCAGACACATACAAATGTGGGGTATAATACATAGGTTTATTCCTATTTGATATTTATAAAACGATACAATTGTATTTTGAATGTTTATAAAAGATTTCTGTATGGAAAGTGTTTGGGGCATTTTTTGAAGTGTGTCAATGGATGCCTTAAATTGCTTGGTTTTAACCATGGAACTGTAGAGATCGTTTATAATGAAATTTTGGAGAGAAAAGCATTTCTTTCCAGCTGTGCTCAAACCTTTGTCCATTGGAAATTATATAGCCTAAACCACTCAACCATACTCGGTACTGACTGTTACATACCGGTATTTGTAAACATGTTACTGCATACCTAGGACAATAATCAGGAGATTCCACGAAACCTTGCATGCTTTTTTATAGCCGAAAGCGTTTCCTCTGACCAGACTAAGCAAGTGCGCAGGCTGGGCTTTAGCTACACAGGCCGCATATGCCATAAGACCAATTTTCATATGACGCGAATAAAACAGTGTTATTTGCATGTGTGTAAAAAAACTGCGTTTTAATCAAATATCAAATGTTTCGATGCAATTCTTGAACCCTTAAACCTTTAAGTATGGGCATAAAACAACTGATCCAGCATTATAATTTATATGAGGAAGATTTAAATAACTTGAAATCATAAATATAAATGTTGCTATAAGGCAGATCATTAGCTGTTGTAAGTTTAGGTCAGTACTTATCATATATGTTTAAATTAAGATGCTGCAAAAAATCACTATTGTGCTTCATGCAACCCCTGTGTCCTTAGCAGAGCTACAGATAAGCTTTTTGGGGTAATTGGGTAATACCCTTCAAAATAAGAATGAATTGGGTAATGGAAGACGTGATTGGGTATCCAAAAGTATGATGCCAGCTCATATAGAAAAATAATTGGGTATTTGTACCAAAACAAACAAGTGAATTGGGTATTTGCAATAAAACGTGAATTTAGCTTCTCAAAACCGTACCTACATAAAGTCACTGTTATGTATTCAATCGCAGTATAGGTTGTTCCATCTTTCTGCTACCAGATTCAACAATCTGAAGACAAGGGAATTTCTCAACCCACTCATCGAATGTGTTTCTACTTGTTTTTGTTCCAATAATATGGGCCAGTACTTTTGTTTTAGAAACCCAACACACCCCATCATAGGGGTTTGGAACGGTATTGTGGTAGTATAATATAGTGTATTTTGACCGAAAATGCCCCAAACAAAATTCATTATAGTTATCAACTATGCCCTTTTCAATTGTTAGCCGGATTTTTTTCGAAAAAATCTCGGCTAATAGATTGATGTTGTCGGCGGGCGGGGGGGGCGGGCGGGCGGGCGGGGTGGCGGCGTGCTCGAAAATGTTAAAGTTCTTATTTCATGGTATAACTTTGGTATGCTTGGACCTAGAGTCTTCAAACTTGACATGAAGGTTGGCCAGGATTAACAGATGACCACTGGTCATTTCAAGGTCATTCATTTGAAGGTCAAGGTCACTGTGACCTTCAATATAAAAAATGTTAAAGTTGTTATAACTTTGGTATGCTTGGACCTAGAGTCTTGAAACTTGACATGAAGGTTGGCCAGAACTAGTTAGTAACCACTGGTCATTTCAAGGTCATTCATTTGAAGGTCAAGGTCACTGTGACCTTGAATGTAAAAATGTTAAAGTTCTTATTTCATGGTATAACTTTGGTATGCTTGGACCTAGAGTCTTCAAACTTGACATGAAGGTTGGCCAGGATTAACAGATGACCACTGGTCATTTCAAGGTCATTCATTTGAAGGTGAAGGTCACTGTGACCTTCAATATAAAAATGTTAAAGTTGTTATAACTTTGGTATGCTTGGACCTAGAGTCTTGAAACTTGACATGAAGGTTGGCCAGAACTAGTAAGTAACCACTGGACATTTCAAGGTCATTCATTTGAAGGTCAAGGTCACTGTGACCTTGAATGTAAAATTGTTAAAGTTGTTATAACTTTGGTATGCTTGGACCTAGAGTCTTGAAACTTGACATGAACGTTGGCCAGAACTAGTAAGTAACCACTGGACATTTCAAGGTCATTCATTTGAAGGTCAAGGTCACTGTGACCTTGAATGTAAAAATGTTAAAGTTCTTATTTCATGTTATAACTTTGGTATGCTTGTACCTAGAGTCTTCAAACTTGAAATAAAGATTGGCCAGTACTAGAAGATGACCACTGGTCATTTCAATGTCATTCATTTGAAGGTCAAGGTCACTGTGACCTTAAATGTTAAAATGTTAAAATTGTTATAACTTTGGTATGCTTGGACATAGAGTCTTCAAACTTGACATGAAGGTTTGCAAGCACACTTAGATGACCACTGGTCATTTCAAGGTCATTCATTCTAAGGTCAAGGTCACTGTGACCTTGAATGTAAAAATGTTAAAGTTCTTATAACTTTGGTAGGTAAAAATGTTAAAGTTCTTATTCCATGTTATAACTTTGGTATGCTTGTACCTAGAGTCTTCAAACTTGACATAAAGGTTGGCCAGTACTAGAAGATCACCACTGCTCATTTCAATGTCATTCATTTGAAGGTCAAGGTCACTGTGACCTTCAATGTTAAAATGTTAAAATTGTTATAACTTTGGTATGCTTGGACCTAGAATCTCAAACTTGACGTAAAGGTTTGCAAGCACACTTAGATGACCACTGGTCATTTCAAGGTCATTCATTTCAATGTCATTCATTTGAAGGTCAAGGTCACTGTGAACTTAAATGTTAAAATGTTAAAATTGTTGTAATTTTGGTATGCTTGGACCTAGAATCTCAAACTTGACGTAAAGGTTTGCAAGCACACTTAGATGACCACTGAACAATATTTCAGTAATTTAAGTATTGCATTGACAAAAACACGAAAGGTACTTTCCTGTCATTTAAATCAAAAATCCGGCTTCAATGCGGTCATCTCCGACTGCGGAACTCTTGTTTTATATTTAGATTGATTTACCACGACAAAGGAATCTAAATGTTTTTGTATTTTTTTGCGAAACTTTTCGTCTGTCTCGAGACGCCATTTTGTTTGACTCGCATTTGTTATCATCTAAACGATCGGTAAATACGTTACCCATTGTGCCACACCGGTCTGTGATAATAACGTAGTGACGTCACCATCTATGTATAGAATGATACGTTACCAGATAAAAACAAGCGCTTGTCGATTAAGACTCGATTCAAGACGGCCAAAACAAAACGGGAATATTCATTACGCATAGAAGGCAGCTCGAATTGGGTATCGACGATTTGTTTTGCGTACCGGTACGCACAGATTAAAAAAAAATTGCGTATCCACCTATTTTTTATTGCGTATTTACGCAAATACGCAGCTTATCTGTAGCTCTGGTCCTTAGAGTTAATGTACAAGTCAAACTAACATAGGTAAAATATTTGCATGAGTTTGTTCAAGGCATTTTAATATTAAGACAATTAACAAAACATGTATGATGACCCTAACATTTGGTTAATATACTCTTTGTAGTGTCCAAACATATGTCATCAGTGCATAGGTGATATTTTTTACATGATAGTTAACATCATGCAAATATTTGCTGTTGTTTTTAGCTCACCTTAGCACAATGGGAGCTATTGTGATTGCCTGTTGTCTGTCGTCCATTGTGCGTTGTGTGTCGTGCAGCGTTAACATTTGCCTTGTTTACACTCTAGAAGCCAAATGTATTGTCCGATCTTTATGAAATTTTATAAAAAGATTTGTGCCAAGTATATCTTGGACCAGTTTGAAAATGGTTTGGGTTGGTTGACAAACATGGCCGCAAGGGGGCGCTGTATTTTTTCCTTATATGGCTTTAGTAAAACCTTGTTAACACTCAAGAGGCCACATTTATTCTCCAATCATCATGAAACTCGGTTTGAATATTTATGTCAATGATATCTTGGACAAGTTTGGAAATGGTTTCGGTTGGTTGAAAAACATGACCACAAGGGGGTGCTATAATTTTTCCATCGGTTGGTTGAAAAACATGACCACAAGGGGGTGCTATAATTTTTCCTTATATGGCTATTGTAAAACCTTGTTAACACTCTAGAGGCCACATTTATTGTCCGATCATCATGAAACTCGGTTAGAATATTTGAGTCAATGATATCGTGGACGAGTTTGTAAATGGTTTTGGATGGTTGAAAAACATGGCCGCAAGGGGGCGCCATATTTTTTCCTCTTATGGCTTTTGTAAAACCTTGTTAACACTCTTGAGGCCACATTTATTGTCCGATCATCATGAAACTTTGTTAGAAGATTTGTCCCAATGATATCTTGGACGAGTTTGAAAAAGGTTCCTGTTGCTCGAAAAACATAGCCGCAAGGGGCAGGGCATTTTTCCTTATATGGCTATTTATGGATACAGTAAAACCTTGTTTACACTCTTGAGGCCACATTTACTGTCCGATCTTCATGCAACTTGGTCAGAAGATATGTCCCAATGATACCTTGGACGAGATCGATAACGATTCTGATTGGTTGAAAAACATTTGTGAGGCATTTTTCATCATATGCCTATAGTAAAATCTTTAAACTTTTAAAGTCACATAGCCTATATTGTCCAAACTTCATGAAACTTGGTCAGAAAATTTGTTTTAATGATGAATATAAAAATGTTTCTTGTCTGTTCAAAAACATGGCTGCCAGGGGAGAGCAATTTATACTTATATAGCTATAGTAAAGCCTTGTTAACGCTCTAAATGTTTCATGTATAGTTCACTCTTCATGACACTTGTCAGAACATGTGGTCTTATGTTGTCTTAGGCCGCACTGAACAGGTCAGTTTCTTTGTATTTTAGGTGAGCGACTTTTAGGATTTTCAGGCTCTCTTGTTGTAATTATTTTAATTTTGATACACAATGGTATGTAAAGCATAGCAAAACATTGCGAGACATGAAGTAAGAGAGCCTATTGTTCGCAACTGTCATACAGGTGCTGGCGTCTCCAGTTCCTGTTTAAACCATTTATTTTGGTACATCCTTCTTAGATTACATGATTCAAAAGCAGCCATGTCTAGATTCCTTTGCTGATATGTAAATGTGTGTAATATAAGCACCAAACTTGTTATTTTGTAAGCTGTCTGGGTGACACACAATGCAACATGGATAATATATTGAAATAATTGCATGCCAAAAGCCAGTAAAAAAGTGCTTAACTTGCTTTTATAAAAAGGTATATATGGTAAACATGTAAACAGATATGATGAACCTTATTTTATGAGGGATAATATATTCAATGTTTGATTTTAGTCAAACGCAGGTGTTCATTGTCCATGAAGGGGCCTTGCGTGTCATTAAAAGCATGATAACATACAAACATGCCAAGTTCACAATTTTATAGCTCATTTCCTTTTTTATAGAGCTTATAAGAATGACATTGTTTATTTTTTAAATTGGTATTTCATTTAATGTATCCATGTTTGCAGTTTAATCATTTAACTCTAATCTCTTAACGAGAAACACTGTCTGCAAGAAGAGAAAATACAATGTTGTACTGCTGTTGATACCTGACAAATACAATATTCAAAATGTTAATTATAATACTCTTATATTTTTTCTAAATTGTGTAATATATATTTGGTGGGTAAGGGTTAGGGTGCAAAGTACTTGGCGCAAATAATGACTTGGCTTGAAAGGGCTTTAATGGAGCTGATGGAGTCTTTTAATTTGGGTTATCAGTGCAAAGTTCTGTTTATCCTGCACAATACATCTAGGTTGTGGAATGTCAATCCTCCAAACCATTACAAACAACAGCTAATAGGTTTATGCATGAACTAATAACAGGAACCTGTTTTACTATGCTTTTTTCTGCATTTCTTAGATAAATGCAGTTATAATACCCTATTCCAGTAATGTAATGAATAATTAAATAAAACTTATCAGTGATTTTTATGTCCCTCACTATAGTAGTGGGGGACATATTGTTTTTGCCCTGTCTGTTGGTTGGTTGGTCTGTTGGTTGGTTGGTCGGTCTATTGGTTGGTTGGTCTGTTGGTTGGTTTCCGCCAACTTTAACATTTTGCAATAACTTTTGCTATATTGAAGATAGCAACTTCATATTTGGCATGCATGTGTATCTCATGGAGCTGCACATTTTGAGTGGTGAAAGGTCAAGGTCATCCTTCAAGGTCAGAGGTCAAATATATGTGGCCCAAATCGCTTATTTTATAAATACTTTTGCAATATTGAAGATAGCAACTTGATATTTGGCATGCACGTGTATCTCATGGAGCTGCACATTTTGAGTGGTAAAAGGTCAAGGTCAAAGTCATCCTTCAAGGTCAGAGGTCAAATATATGTGGCCTAAATCGCTTATTTTATGAATACTTTTGCAATATTCAGGGGTTCCACTGGCCCAAAAAAAGTTGTCGCCACTTTTTCGCGGCGTGAATACTGTCGGTTATTCCACCTTATTAATAAGAACAATCATTTCAAGAAACCTTACTACATTAATGTCATTGACTATATTATCACTTTAAAAAGTATGTTATTTCATAATAAAAAACAATAAGTACCTTCATAAGTCATACCTTCATAAGTCTTAATAAGCTTTATTTGTATATAAATAACATTTGTTTCAACTTGATAAACAACACAGATAACCAAAATAATATAAAAATGTTAACATCAATGTATTAAACAGTATCTCACTTCAAAGTGTTTAACAGTTATATTTGGTCATTTGGACATGATATACATCAGCTTCTGTTGTTAACAAGTTTTCTGTTAGTGGTGGATGATTTCCAGGTTCAATTAAATGACTGTTGTTCACGCCTTTTTCCTGACAGAAAGGCCCAGATAATTGCCACCATCCATTCTAGTTGCCTGAAATAACATAAAACATATTTTTACAAACTATCAACATCAAACCAACACATAAATGTCCCTATCTTTAAATGTCCGAATTTAACATATCCGAAATATAGTACATCGAGTGAATGTTTTATATTTATTTCAGAAATTGTTGTTATTTTAATCAATTTATATCCTTCCCAGAACATTACAATAATGAATCTATTAAACAGAAATGCTCACAAATACCTGTTGAAACAAGTTTTTATTTGTTGATGTGGAGAAATTAAATGCTTTTGCCAGCCCCATGGTTTTGATTGTAACAAAGAAATAGCGGCCCTAATAATCATTATAATTATTGATTGTCGTGACAGTTTGTCCCCGTGTTACTTAACTTATTGCTCAATATCATAAAGGAGCCGTTAATCCGATAATAAACCCCATAAAACTTGACAATAGCAGTTAAAACACCGTTTGTAACACTTACACGCTTCGGTGATTTCAGTGCACTCTACACTGTAGGTTGCTTACATCGTCGTAAATCAATATTTACAACTGACAGACGCTGGCGGCTAATGCTCGGTCGCGTGCTTTCGACTCGCAGTACATTTTTGGATAGGATTTTACCGATTTTTTTAAATTCGCCACTTTTAAAAAATTGGAGCCACATTTAAAAATTTAGCGACATTTGGCGCCAATGGCGATCGACAGCGGAACCCCTGATATTGAAGATAGCAACTTGATTTTTGGCATGCATGTGTATCTCATGGAGCTGCACATTATGAGTGGTGAAAGGTCAAGGTCATCCTTCAAGGTCAAATATATGGGTCAATATTGCTCATGTAATGTCACTTCTGCAATATTGAAGTTAGCAATTTTATATTTGAAATGCGTGTGTATCTCAAGGAGCTGCACATTTTGAGTGGTGAAGGGTCAGGTCAAGGTCATCCTTCAAGGTCAAAGTCATATAGGGGGACATTGTGTTTCACAAACACATCTTGTTTTCGTTCCAATTCGGGTCTGGCTCTGTAAGTTGAACTTTAGTTAACATTATATTCAAATCACTTGTAGGCCCAATTTAAGAGTGTTTGTTAGCAAAAAATCAACACTTATTTCCCAAAATTAGTGGAAAAAAAGAATTTTTCCCAATCCAAAGGGGCCAGGCCCCATTCCCAAAGTGGTGAAAACAAAACACTGCTTATTTTTGCCACAAAAAGTGGGGACATTGTAATAATGAAAAGAAAATATTTGTTTTACCAAATTTATGAGCATGTTATTATGTTATTTAAAAGGAATGTTTATTTTGTGATTTGTTGTAAAGTTGTTATTTAATGCTCATTTAACCTTTTTTGTATATTTTCTTCAGTTGCCATTATTGACACCAAAAATTAGCGGTTAAAGTTGTGATTGTTAGGCAAAAGTTTAATTGCCCATTTGGAAATATTTATTTCATTATCATAAATAATCATAATAGCCGCCATTTTTTCATTTGATAAAAACTGCCCGCTATAATCCTACAGACTGAAGGTAATCACTTTTTCACAAAAATTAATATGTTTGAACAAGATGTGCACAAATGTGTTTGTCTTTGTGTTTGTGCAAAGTTCTACATTGACAGCTTATGTTCGGCTGTTGTAAACATAAAGGTTTCCCCCCAAAAATGTTTGTTTATAAATCCTTTTCAATATTGGGTGTATCTCGCTTAGGCTTTCAAAGTTGAATTATTTTAAGGTGTAGATGATTGATGAAAAAGGAATTTGTTGCGATGATAAGTTTTGGCAGAATTATTTCCGTTTGTTCTGTGTTCTCACTAAGGAATTGATAGTCCCAAACTGTATGGGTTCAACTCTCCTAATTACTGGGTGGGTCTTGTGCAAACTTCCACAGTCTAATAGTGTTTTTCTCAGGCCGTTTTGCCCCTTTCTAAGCCATTTAGCGCCACGCTGCCCTTTCCAAAGGTCACCACCCTGCCTTTTCATGACATGAGCACCTGCTGTTTTCCGCACCCTTATTGATATTATCTTAATTGCCCTTTGTCCAAACTACTTCGCTGACTAGTATCAGAGTATGGTCCTAAGGCCGCGAAGATTCCCTCGGTTGTAAATTAGTCATGCGTGAATAACCCCGTTTCAATATTTATCGATAATTTCAGTGGCTTATACCAAGCACACTAATTGGTCGGTAATCTGTACTCGTTCACAATAAAATCATGGACAGTTACTTAGGAGAATTCTATTGAAAACCTAGATTTTCCTCGTGGAAAATGTGCATTTCATGCATTATACAGTATATCAAAACATTTATTTCAGATTTAGATAATTAATTATTAAAAGAATTTTTTTTTAACTTTAAATACATAAGTTAACCTTATCCAGTGTAGAAAATATAACATATTGCATAATAAAATTATATGTTGCCTTGAATTTGTTTAAAAAAACAGCAAAATATGTTAAATTGATTATTTAAGACTTTCCTTATTTTCCCCAAAATCCGGCATTTCGCGTGATTTTTTTCCCCCAAATCAGGCATTTGCGCGCTTTTTTTCCCCTAAAAAAAGGCCATGCCCATTCCCCAAAATCAGATAAAAAACCCTGGCCTTGAAAAACTGTGGTGCCTGGTATACCATGATATACCAAGAATCTTCTCAAGTATGATATATTATTGTTAAATGCCCATTAAACATTGCATAGGTATTCCTGGTATTTAAAAAAAGCCTGTACCTGATCACAAAACAAACGGACCTGAAACTTGCTCAGAACATATTTTCTTATATCATCTGAGCTGAGTTTGAAAATGGTCCTGGTTCATTGAAAAACATGGCAGCCAGGGGCAGGTTAGTTTCCCTTATATGGCTATAATAAAACCTTGTTAACACTTTGGAAGCCAACTTTATTTTCAAATCTTCATGAAAAACTTGGGCAGATTATTTGTTTAAATGATATCTCAGGCAAGTTTTTTGTCTGTTTAAAAGCATGGTCGCCATGGGCCGGGGCAGTTTTCCTTTTATGGCTATACATGTATTTATTGTCTAATCTTCTTGAAACTTGGTCAGAACATTTGCCCAATGAAATTTTGGCTTCAGAGTTTAAAACCAATAACATGGCATCATTAAGGTCAATTAAAAAAAAATCTTGTTAGCAATCTACAAGTAACTTTTTATGCTCCCCATATATATATATCGGGAGCATATAGTTGCCAGTTTGTCCTTCCGCACTTCCGTACTTCCGTTCGGTCACACTTTTGTTACAGTTTCTCATAGCACCTTCAATACTTTACCGATCTCTTTCATATTTGGCATGTAGATACCTTGCATGGACCGCTACCTTTTAATGACGTTTGAGGTCATTGGGTCATGGTCAAGGTCACCAAGGCTAATAATAGACTTTTGTTACAGTTTCTCATAGCACCTTCAATACTTTACTGATCTCTTTCATATTTGGCATGTAGATACCTTGCATGGACCTCTCTCTTTTGATGATGTTTGAGGTCATTGGGGTCAAGGTCAAGGTCACCAAGGCTAATAAAAGACTTTTATTACAGTTTCTCATATCACTTCAATACTATACCGATCTCTTTCATATTTGGCATGTAGATACCTTGCATGGACCTCTACCTTTTGATGACGTTTGAGGTCACTGGGGTCAAGGTCAAGGTCACCAAGGCTAATAATAGATTTTTCCGTCACACTTTTGTAACAGTTTCTCATAGCACCTTCAATACTTTACTGATCTCTTTCATATTTGGCATGTAGATACCTTGCATGGACCTCTACATATTGATGAGGTTTGAGGTCACTGGGGTCAAGGTCACCAAGGCTAATAATAGACTTTTGTTACAGTTTCTCATAGCACCTTCAATACTTTACCAATCTCTTTCATATTTGGCATGTAGATACCTTGCATGGACCTCTACCTTTTGATGACGTTTGAGATCACTGGGGTCAAGGTCAAGGTCACCAAGGCTAATAATAGATTTTTTCGTCACACTTTTGTTACAGTTTCTCATAGCACCTTCAATACTTTACCGATCTCTTTCATATTTGGCATGTAGGTACCTTGCATGGACCTCTACCTAATTTGATGAGGTTTGAGGTCACTGGGGTCAAGGTCACTGAGGCTAATATTAGATTTTCTCAAGGTCTCACTTTTTTCTACACAATTAACCCATATATATCGATAAAGCATAATTGGGGAGTTTTACTGATATCCTTGTTTGAAAAATATTCCTGAAACTTGGTCACAACATTTGTTCTAATGATATCTCAGCTCGAAAATAAAAATGTGCCAAGAAATTAATGTTTTATTAAGTACTTTGATTATTCTTAACAACACCTCATAATATATGGTTCCTGGATTTCAGGCGAGCCCTTTTTGGCCCATGGCCCTCTTGTTTTCTAGTACATGTATTAGTATTCATTATGAAATGTCTCATTTCTTATATTAACCATGACATATTATAAGCATCTTGAATTCACTTGTCCTTGTATTTTCCCTACTGTCAGTTTATGTCCAGAGACTGGCCAGTTTTTAATATCCATATTGCCAGACATGACTTCACTGCAGATTCTGTATATGGTGATATTTTACGCAATGGACAATATATCTTTAGTCGGCCATGGACCCCATTTTTTTCATGCGCTTTAATTGTCTCTATAATCTGATTTTCATAGCTTTATAGAGTTTGGTGCAGATTTGTGCGTGACTTCAATGAGCATAATTATTCTCGCTTGTGTAGTTTGACAAGCAATAACTCCACTTGCCCGCTTAAAGATTTTCAGGTTCATTGCGCCTGTCACCCTTGACAACTGACATGCCAGCTGTCAATCAAATTGTTCTGGGTTATCATATCAGCCAATCATTGCTGAGGCAGCTGGATACACGCCCTCCACACAGAGGTGTATCCAATAACTGTGCATGTCACAGATCAAAACCGACTGTAGATACTGCTTAAACAACAAAAGCAAAATTATAGAAAAGGTTTCCACATTTCAAAATGAATTCACCACAAATTATCAAAAAGGTTTTCCAAAAAAACAACATTTAGAGTATTTTCCTATGCAGGATAGTTTAATTTTTTTATTAAACTGATAATCCATTTATTTGGCATGGGCCATGGTTTTAGACTTGATTCAGATAGAAAGTTGGTAAAAAGCATTATTCCTACTTCATACGTTGTGGGAGTAAATTTATACTGTATAGTTTTAGTTATATTCATTGAAATTCCACAGGATAAGGCTAGAGTATCATAATATTAACCCTGTATCATGCAGTCTTTTAATATGGCATACTTGTCTAACCATATTTCTGTTTCTGTATTTTACATATATGAACATCCAAACACTTGTCATAAATGTACATCCACCTTTTTACATTCTCTACATATTTTCTAAATATGTGTGCACATGTTGCATGTTAACTGCTTATTCATGACCTCTGGGGTAGTGTGGTTTTGTACATTACTTGATGAAGTTAGAAATAGCCATGCTGAGGGATCATAATGTTTTCATAAATAAAGAAACGTCTTGAAGGCTGACATAGTAATAATTGTTCAACGGTCATTTGAGAATAAGGGTCAATTGCAGTCAACGGTCAGTCTGGATCCCCCCCCACGAAAATCATTCTATAATACACTTGAGAATAACGGTCAATTGACCATAGCGGCCAACAGCCAGTATAAAATTATTTCACTTCGAAAGTCATGTTTAAACTGAAAACAACGGTCACACGACAGTCGTTTCGAGTCGCAAAAATGAAGAACACAAATGAAACAGGTGCAATAACAATAAAAATGTGCATTCATATCGCAAAAGCATTAGCGCGTGACAAAGTCAATAGATCTTTATCTCTGATAAGATGTAAAAGACAACACTAAGCTGGCGAGTGCTGGTATAAGAAGATAATAAAAGCATTAGTGATCGTTCAGAAAAATATACATTGAATTGCAACTTTTATAACAAACTAAATATTTTTAAGTAAGTTTGTGAACACTCTAGCAGTCACATGGTTTGCCTTATTTTCATGAAACTTGCTCAGGCCATCATTCTGTTCTAATGCTGAATTCAAAAATGGTTCTGGTCCATTGAAAAACATGGCTGCCAGAGGGGCGGTCAGTTTTCCTTAAATAGCTTTTGCTAACACTAAGAACACTCTAGAAGTCATATTGTTTGCCCAATCATCATGAAATATACTCGGAGGTTCTTCTTAGGATATCATGGCACATATTTTAAATGGATGTGCTCCATTTTAAAGCATGCCCTCAAGAGGGCTTTGCAGGAATCTACCTAAAGAAGGAGTTTACATGCTGGGTTTCAGTACACTGCTGCTCATTGGCTGTTTAACTTCGGTATTTTAATACACTATTTCTAATTGGTCGGAGTTAAAAACCATCCTGGAAAGGAAAATTGAAAGATATCAGTTTTTAAATTGTACACATTTATATCAGATTAAAAATAGTTTTGATATAAAAAATTTGCAAGAAAATTTTTAATTAGAAAATCGAAGGTCAAAGGTCGAATGCATATTATAAAGTTGTGCAATTTTCACACGAAAAACCTCAGATATTGATAAACTGGAACTCTTTTATAACAGAGCCAATTTGGTCCAAGCTGCGAACCCTAGTTATAAACGGAACTGCAAAATGAGTATGGCAGTTACTGGGATGGATATTTAGGACGTTTATAAACATAAAGGTCAAAGGTTTTTGATAATTATGTACTGTTGGCGATTGTATTAAAACTGTAGTTTGGTTGTTAATGTGAAGAGATATGCAATCCAGGTTTGAACTTTTTTAATAACGTTAAAATGTATAACTGACATTAATAAACAACAATAATAATGATGACGTCAACTTAATTTCACTATTCAAGGCGACGTGGCAGGATGTTCCGCCAAAATCACAACATGTGGAGATGCTTTGACCTTTGAAATTCGTATCCACAAAAGTTACGTAAAAGTCTATACAGACTGCGACCAGATTATATATAGAATAAAATATACAATTTTTTTTTGAATCTGTTCAGAAAATATTCGGCATCCTTATAAAATTAGTTGGACCAGATTTTTATTTATATATTTTTTTTATGTATGATAAAATTTGCACAGAACTAATTCTGTACCAAAAAATGTAGCTCAAAGTAAAGTAAAATACTGTCAATATTAAACATTTTTATTAGCTCATCTGTTTTTTGAAAAAAAAAAGAGCTATAAGTTTTTTTTTATCACCTGAGCGTCTGCGTTGGCGTCCGGTTAAGTTTTGTGTTTAGGTCCACTTTTCTCAAAAAGTATCAAAGCTATTGCATTCAAACTTGGTACACTAACTATCATGAGGGGACTGGGTAGGCAAAGTAAGATAACTCTGGCTGGCATTTTGACAGAATTATGAGCCCTTTTTATACTTAGAAAATTGAAAATTTGTTTAAGTTTTGTGTTTTGACGGAGTTATGTCCCTTTTTTGACTTAGTAACTTTGAATATATGGTAAAATTATGTGTTTAGATCGACTTTACTTTTGAAGTATCAAGGCTATTGCTTTCAAACTTCAAATACTTTCATACTACCATAGGGTACTGTACCTGGCAAGTAGAACTTGACGTTGACCTTTGAATGACCTTGACTCTCAAGGTCAAATTATTAAAATTTGCTTAATCCCCATGACTTCTTTATTTATGATCAGATTTGATTCATACTTTGACAAAACAACACTTACCTGACAAACCACAATAGACTCCACCCAAACCATCCCCCACGCTCCACCCCAGAATATCCCCCCTCCAATTTTTTTTTCCCTTTTTTTCTTATTTTTGAAAGATCATCTAATAAATTACCACACCATCTAACTATACCCCCCTTTCAACCTTCCCCCTGATCTCACCCTGACCTTCCCACCACCCAAAAAATTCTTTTTTATTCCCCCGAAGGAGGGAATATAGTGATCGGACCGTCAGTCCGTCTGTCTTTCCGTCACACTTTGCATTTAGGTTTCACGTTTATGTTTAGAAAAATGCTCATAACTTCGTTGTCGCTTAAGATAGCAACTTGATATTAGGCATGCATGTGTATCTCATGGAGCTGCACATTTTTGTGGCACTTCTGTCCTTATGTTATCTATTGGTTCTCAAAGTTCATTTTAAGTCGCGTTTTGTAATTTTTTGTTTTGACTTAAATGTCCCAGGTTCGTAAATTACTCATCAGTTTGCAAAATAAGGCAACAAGTCTTTTTCTAGCATATAACAACTTTTATTCTTGATTAAATGTTCGTATATATATTGTATTGTAAACGTATCTTATTCTTATTAGTATATAATTCTTCTTTAAGAAATTGAGACAAGAAATAATCAGTAAAGAAATAAACGAGATACTCCAACACAAAATATAATCCATCCAGAAAAACAAATGTCCAAATGTCCGTCTCTCTTGCACTATCCCGTGAAGCCAGAAATTGGGATGTTCATTGTGCGCTTCCACAAAAGGCTCGGCTCGAGTCTCTAACACGGTCCGTTTTATACAAAAATAGTTACTTTGGCGTTGACCCACTTGTTTTAAGGAGTAAACAGCCTTATCCATCACTTTGACATAAGCTCATAACCATAAAAAATATAACTATAAACGGGTTATAACAATGTCCATCACTTTCTGGTTGTTAAATTATTTCTTACTATTTAGGCTTATTTAACCTGTTTATATAAGCTGTTTATATAAGCAGTTCGTGTATAATTAAACCTATGTTCACAGCCAGATATGGTCGAATGTACGTCATTGTTGTCTACTATGTATTTTGCCAGTGACCATGCATCTCTAGTTACTAGGACAATGATGACTAAACAGAAAAAGTGTCACATTTTCAGTAGTGAAAGGTCAAGGTCAAGCTCATCCTGAAAGGTCAAAGGTCAAAGATATATTATTTTTGGAAGATACTGTAAAAAATGACCACAACCCCACACTATTCACCTATACACCCCTCTCCACCCCTACCCCTCTTACTTTTTGATTTAAGTATTGAGATAGGCCCTTCTACTTTAAAAAGAAAAATAGATAAGCAGTCTGCACCCGCTAGGTGGTGCTCTTGTTTAATGATATTATGACATGTTATAAACAGTCCACTCTCGTTATCTCGACATCGGATATCTCGATATTCTCGATATGTCGAAGTAAGCTCAATGTCCCAACGTTTTTCCTTCTTTATCTATATAAATAAACATCGCATATCTCGATTTTCGTTATGTCGAATAATTCGATATGTCGATATAAAATTTTGTCCCGAGTCTCGATTTAACATGTATTTACTGTGGTTTATCTCGAAGTGCGAATAACTGTTCCAGTGTCGGCAAAAGGTGAGAAATTTTGTCTTTGATACTTCACCGTCCCGCTTCGCCCGGCTGCTCCCGATACTGTGCGGTAGGAAATTGATCCGTTAATTGCATCAATGATCACACGTGTGTTATTTCGTTAGCCATTAACACTTGAGTAAGGCCTGTCACTTTAACTGTCACTCTGGGGATATTGAGTAATAAAGATGATAAAGATAAAAAGACAAGACTCAAAATGGCTTTTAATTTTTATTTGATCATGGACTAATAATCAATTTAACTTTGCATTTCAAACTACAAACTGTACATGTACAGTTCAGTATTCCGGAACGTGATTTACGCATGTTCAGATGGAAAACCCTCGTCTTGATTGGACGTCAATTGCATCATAACTTTAAAAAGCAACATAACCGGATGTTTATTCGACAGTTTGGAAAAATTATAACCACATGTGTTCATGCAATTCTGTTATACTTAAAACGTCATTTTAAGCATTTAAATAGCAAAACTAATCGTGCCTCGAAAAAAACGCGTTTATATCAGGTAGAGTGTATTATGCCACACGGTGACGGCTTTAGTTAGACCACTTAGCAGGTATTTAGATGTTAAAAACAAGGTAAATGTTCGTCTCATTTTTTTTTTGAAAACGCCTTATCGGATATCTCGAACTCTCGTTATCTCGATATTTTTTCTTGTTCCCGCCGACTTCGAGATAACGAGAGTGGACTGTATATATATATATATAGTTACAGCAGGGCTTGAACTAAGTGGCATACGGCTGTATATTACACCCGATAATTGTTTCCATACGCTGATAACAAAACCCCATAACGTCGACTGTACTTCCAAAAAATTGGTCATATGCCGAAAATAGCAAACCGTGACGTAAGCTGTCGATTTAAATAATGCTTCAATCAACACTGCTTTCTGCAGACTCGATGTGTTTTGCACCGATGATTTTTTCCCGCAGGCGATAAGCAAGTTTATTGTTTGTTGTTTAAATAACGGTTACACAATTTACCCCCGCACAGATCGCAAATTGACCGTGACAAAGCAGTCCCTTAATATTGGTTGCTATAACGATACACTCGTGCCTCTTAGCGCATGCCGTTAGTTGTCTAATGATTATGTGATAATTGATTGACCATCTGATAATTGCAGGTTTTTGGCATACATCACGATTAAAGAAAGTCGGCAAAAATGATTAAAGAAAAACTAAATTGATCAAAGGTCTTTTAATTACGTAGATCCACTACCCACTACTGTATTAAGTCCAGTGAGTTTTGTCAGTTTGTTAATCCATCGATAATTACGATATATATAGTAATCGTATCTAGACTGGAATCACAGTTAATTTTTTATATTAACAAGTCACAATACTACACATTAACATTGAGAAATTATCCGAGTAGAATTAAATTGCAACGTCATGACCTTCGACATAAATGCAAATGGCAGACATATTTCAACATTCAACCTGCGTTCAATTCAAAGCTGGCGATTCAAATTACAAGCAATTGTCATTAAATAATGGAGAAAGCATTAACTGGATTTAACAAACATTTGATAAGGTTTCTTAAACCAGATAACAACAAGCACAATTTGGATTATTAAAGTTAAACAGGTAAGGCATTATTAAGTGTACATATTTCAGATATGTATAGTATTCGGATAAACAGTAGTAGATATACTAGATCTGATAGATCTTCAGAAAATCTTTCAGAAAAAAGGAGAAGTCACTTCTTCCTATTGTTAAGGCTTAGGATAATCTTTTCAAAACGTATATTAGAAATTGATGAAAATGAATCTAATCAGAAAACAAAAAGCCCAAAAGCAATTGAACCACCGCATTGTGCGATTCATTGTGACTTTGTTGTTGACTATTTTAATTGTTTGTGAATAAAGCAAAATAAAATTCATCCCTTGTATGATATATCTTGTGACTTTCACAGATGTACAGTTACCCAAAATGGATTTGAAGAGTCTGTGATCATTAACACAGTTGACATTCCTTTAACATCACCATTTAAGTTGTTTGGACTTCCAACAATTCTGATCAAATAGTTTTCATCTGATCTTCATCAAACTTGGTCAGAAGTTGTTTCTAGACAATATCTAGGTCAAGTTCGAATATGGGTCATGCTGGGTCAAAAACTAGGTCACGGGGTCACTTACTGCATTTCAAGGATTTAGCATGGTGTCTGCTCTCTAATTGAAGTAGTTTCCATCTGATCTTCACCAAATTTGGTCAGAAGTTGTGTCTAGATGTTATGTAGGTCTGACAAGTACAAATATGGGTCAAGGTAAAGTTATCAAGTTGCACAAAACCTTCAAACGGGTGTATCGTGTGACAGTTTGGCACTCTTGTTTAAAACTATTTTATGTTATCCTGTTGTAAGCATCCACTTAAAGTGATAAAATTGAAATCAATTTATAATAATATTGCATTTCACCATTTCCACGTGCAAATGGATGAAACCATTCACACCCCATGTGCTAAAGCGTTCGATCTTCAAGGATGAATGATTTCACAGTGAGCTTGCTCAGAAAGTATTATAATGATCACATGTAAAACTTAAAATCAAATTCTTAACAAATTACTGAGATATTCAAGTTTGGAAAGTGTTGCGTTAGAAAAGCCTCCAAGTGTAGATTACTTACAAAAACACATAATATCTGGCCTATATAGACGAAAAATGTGCAGTGATTCATTTTGAAACCTACATCAGTGTGTCCCTGGGACTCCAATATTTTGAAACAATGGGTGCAAACTGCAAACAATGGGTTCCAGATTGTGTCTTTGTAAATTTGTTACAAATAATCTACTTAACATGATACGCCTAAGCCAGGGGCTCTTTTTGCAATTTTAGAGCTAAAAATATAGGTTTATAACAAGTACAGGGCTCTAGCTTGGCTCAGATTTTAGGGAGAAGTCACTTCTCCCTCAGCTCACAGTAGGGAGAAGTTTTTAAAAATAGGGAGAAGTTTTCAGAATCCAGGGGAAATGTAGCGATCGGTCCTAAATGGGACTTATTCTAGCAGATGACTAAAACATAAGGTTTTGTTAAGGCTGTGAATAACTTTTAAAGACAATCAGTCAGTTGTTACATTATAAACTAAAAAAGAAAAACAATTAAAATAACACATCTTTATCCCTAATAAAAATGTTTGTTAGAGAAACAAATTTTCATTATTACTTTTATCTTCAGTGGATAATATTGATATGCGCTGCATATTAGGACAATGACCATGAACTTTAAAACCAAACACTAACTTTAAGCATGATCTTTTAACTGTTACCTTTTAATCTGTTGTGCATCTGTATAATTCCTTTTTATTCACCTGAGCATTTGCACAGGGCATATGACAGCCAAAACATATCATATATGCATTACGGTCCGTATTATTCACAGCCATTTTACACATAAACAATATTCTGGTTGTACGCCAGTGGATTATTTAATTTCGTATCCGAATTACTTGTCCGAATTCGAGTGCTGTCACCTGCCTTGTGATTTTCACTGTTGTTAACGATGCATATTTATATTTTTAGCTCATCTTCAGTACTATGTAAAACATTTATATGTATATTAGATTACTGCATAGTAATAATGACCAGTTACATATTAACAGTTATTTTACGATAAAACATCACTTGTCCATGAGACGCCAGTTCATTGTCAGCCATTTGTCGCAGTGGTTCAGGGCTCGCGCTAGGGGGCAACGTGAGCAACTAAGTCGCTTTATACGCCAATCGTCGCCTACAATTTCAGAAATTGTAGATAAAAAGCCACTTCCAGTCTCTCTCTTATAGAAATTTGTTTACATCCGGTTTTCTCGATGTCAAGGTCTGACTCAATTTTCCGATACACTGTCGCAGCCTGGATTGAGCGACAGGTAATTTGAGGTAAACCCCGCCCCGATTCTCCCAACCTCCAAACTAATTGAATCGGCGATTGATATTGGTCAAGTCAGCATTCAAGTCACATGGTAGCTGGCCAATCAACATTGAGTTCGCTCACACATAATAATTCATGCGCAGATACTGTATACTTGGAAATACACAGTTGATATTGTCTTCTGCCAACGCTATATAGCGGCCGATGGCAAACGTCGTATTTAAAGATAAACAAATAAAAAGGAGCCTAACAATAAAAAAAGATAATTCTCAGTTGATCAAATTACATTTCTACCGACTATTGATCTGAATTAACAAAAGGATGATAATTAAATAATAAGATCTATGTCGATGATGTTACACCTTTCTGCCGATTATCGTTTGAAATTAAAAGGTGATAAGTTTTTTTTACCCACAAACTATGCTATCGTAAAGCAATGTGTCATTTAAATTGTATATTAATTACGTATTTGCTAGGTTTCCGGTTTTCATTATTTTCCTGTCAAACGATATGCTCAAATTGTTTCATGTGCATAACGCGTACAATTTTTCGGACTGTCATTTTCGGATACATTATTTTTCGTCGATTATAATTTAATTTTGAAGTTCTTTAAAGAAAAAATAGAATGAAGAATACAGACGGGGTGATGCGGACGGTGTGGTTTATCATATTTCAAATTGTTTTCAGATGAAATTGCAATTGGAAAGACTATCAAAAATACCAAATAATTATTAAGAAAGCATATGCTAAATGTCATATTTCAAACATAAATATTTATCTGGTCTGACAGTTTTATTAAGCTTATGTTATCTATTAAACATTTCCCATCATTTGAATAGGAGAAATTCATTACCTCTAGGGCATTTTGAGTTATGTGCTTTCTTCTCATATAATGAATAATGGAATGTATAACACAAGTTGGCTGTTTTTTACGCCCATGGTGATGTCAAAATGGTGTGGTTTATCATATTTCGAATTGTATTCACGTGAAATTGCAATTGGAAAGACTATAAAAAATACCAAATAATTATTAAGAAAGCATGATATGCTAACTGTCATATTTCAAACATAAATATTTATCTGGTCTGACAGTTTTATTAAGCTTATGTTATCTACTGCTTCATAAACATATTATCTTTGAAATACTTTAGTCAATATAATATGATATTAACATCAAAATGGATTGAATATAGAGCTAGTAAAATGTTATTTATCTGTCGTGCCTATTATTACTTGGTTAATTAGAACTGCTGGAAAAATTAAGATACACAAAAGAAATATAATTATGTGTACTACAGTGGTATACTTCAATAATGTGCTACACATATATGTGTGTTGTAATGCCCTACATTTAAACCCTTGTGTCCGAGTCTTTCCACTTCTCCCTAGAGTCTCCTCACTTCTCCCTAAATCAGTGTCCAGAGAGAAGTCACTAAAATTTGAGCCCAGCGTGAGCCCTGCTTGATACTGTATTTTGGTATGCATTATGCGGTTATGTGTTCTAGATTGTAAAATTCTTGTCTTTATTTCATTGTTGACCTATGATCCTTAAATGGCGGGCATAATTTGATATCAGCGCAGAGTGTCATAAGATTTGGTATGTGGCATCCATCAACAATGTTTATTTATTATAAATGACACTGAACTGCGAAATATCCGTCAACGGTATGCGACAGGCCCAACAGTGCTCGACAAGCTCCATGAATGGGCCTTAGCACCCATAGCTGCAATGAAACACTGCTAACATCGGCATTGGTGCAACCAACCAAAACATTTTTTAAAAGTTGTCTGTCTTATCATCGTAATGTTTACCAGTTTCACCTATTTATATCACCTGCTGGTACTTAAAAGGTTGTATAACATTTAATGATTAAAAGAAATAATATAAAAAAGTTACGTGGGGACTGTTTTTAGCAAAAAGTTTTTAGTGGTTCGAAAAAGTTTTTTCGAAGGATTCGAGAATTTATTGAAATTTAATTTTTTTCTGCAGGGTGGGGAGTTTATGTCGGGATTAAAATGGGATTGTAAGGCCACAACAAATTGATTAAATGTTCGTCGGATTTGCCGCACCTAAAAATCTTAAAACTAAATAAAAATATTTTTATTTTTATTTCGCGCCCGCAGCAACAATTTTGCTCCGCATGTATTTGTTTACAGATTTAGTTTAATTTAGCCTACGTATTTTACGACTTTTATAACGCTTTGTGATAATAATGAGATTGGTTTATGGTAAAATAATGGCGGCGCTCGTCTGCATAGTCGTGTCGGCGAAAGACACCAATGGTAATTCAATTTTTTCTCCTGTGGCAATGTGTCACCGGATTACGGACGATTTTAGCGATTTATTCATCGCAGCCGCATCATCATCAGGCCTCGAAATGTCGCCCGAATGCGTGAATTCTGTAAATATCTGCAGTAAAGTTGGTAGTAGCGATAGAATAAAAATTTCGAACATCAACATGCAACTAAATGTCGCAGTAGAACTTGACAAAAAAATGGTCGAATATACAATTAATTCTGCACGACTTCCATCAACAAGTTCAAACTCCAATGCATTCACAGTTTTAATGAACAAGTCCAAGGTATACATTATGCCCAAAAAATATGAAGTAAACACAAGCTCAAAAGTAAAGAAACTTTCTGGTCCACAACAACTGTACTGCGACTTGATTGATTGGGCCCAAAGTACTGGGTGTGGATGGCCATCTAATATTGTCGAGGACAGTGGAAAACAAGCCCTAAAATCTCTCAGCAATGCCTTGTGGTACGTAGATCACTGCCATGCAAGACTGAAAGATGCCAGTTGTCATGTTCCAACTGAATTAAACAAATTTCAAAATTACAACAACTACAAATTACTTAGGCACAGACCACCTATTGTAAAGGCAGCCAGACTTGGCGAATTGGTTGGTGATCTATACTCCGCCCTTAGTTTGCCATCATTGAGTGATAAACGAAACACAGTGTTAGCCAAAATCATGGGTGAATTAGCAGAATCTCTAAAACAATACAAAGACAGACTTGAAAATGATAACCAAAAACACCAAAACATAAGTCATAAAAGAGAAACAGCTAACTGCGGTGACTCGAACTCGGTTTGCATAGATCCTGTAACACCGTCCAATGTTAAAGAAGAATATAGTCATTTAAACCAGACAGTAGTGAAAACATCAGATTATACCTATGTGCACCTTGACAAGTTTTGTCCCGATAATCGTATTGAACGTCGCAAATTCATCAAAAACCTTCGTTTGTCCAAACCGATTATGTTGTATAGGGTTGCTTATGGAGGAAGCATAGGAACATTAAATTTCATTTGGAGTGTTCCAGTAGGTCAAACAGAAGACAAAACATCCCGCAACATGAAAGTTATCTCTCAAATTTCAGAAGATCTTCCGACGTTCTCAAGCAGGGCTATGAGACAAGAATTTATTGACAAGTTTATAAGTTATGTGAAATGCCCAAAGTCAGTCGTTAGACACATGTATTTTAGCCTAACAGGGCATGAAGAAAGTGCCAATTCTTCCAGTGAAAAAGAAATTAATGAAAGGGTGTCGAAGATCATAGGCGCAGATGACTCTCAGTTATTGATTGATTTACGAGCAACTAATGGCTCTGATACATATTATGATGCCTTTTTTGAAGAAATGGGAAAGTTCTTTGAAGAACAGGTTTTACAGGTCAGTGAAAGACGAAAATGTGATGAAATGTATTTGCCATTGGCAATTTCAATAGAGACTTTAAAGAATGACATTTGTAAAAGAGTGCCTGATGGAACACCCATTCCTAGCAATGAAACGATCCGACTGCAGTTTTGTCCCAGTAATCCATTTCATAAGACTGCTTTAAGGTACACTGGTCAGTTCAATGTTAAATTCCGTGTGCAGACACGCCAGGCAAGAGTTTCACATCCTGATTCACACTATGCTGCAAAATACTTTCAGTATATGAAAGAATTTTGTGTGATGTTTAGAGACAGTGCTATGTTCTTATGCATGGACGACAAGGCAATAGTTCCAGTGGGAGAACCAGGAATCCCTATATCAACTGGAGTAAGAGGGCATAACAAGGTTCTAACACCTTCAGAGGGACCTGTATTAGTTGCAACTGACCATGATTTTCATCTTTGCGGTCTTGTTCCTTCAGTTGTTCTTGTCACAGAAATTCCTAGGGACTCGAAAGACAGCTTCTTTTCAGGGGACATGCATGTGACAACAAAAGAAAAGGTATTCAGCCCATCTAGCCCATTTAGACATGCTGCTGAAGTTATTGAACTCGTAAGATTAAATGATGCCTACTCTTCAGATGGATTAAATTTGAGAACCCCAATCATGTGCCTTTATACTGATGGAGGACCGGATCATAGAGTCACTTATGAAACGGTTAAGTTGTCGCTCACTCTTATCTTCATGCATTTAGATTTGGACATGCTAATTGCACTCCGAACGGCACCATCACATAGTTGGACCAACCCAGCTGAACGTTGCATGTCCATTTTAAATTTGGCCTTGCAGCATGTTGCGCTAGACAGAAATGAAATGGAAGAGAAGTATGAACAGATGGTTAAAAACTTGTCTTCTCTAACTGCAGTAAGAAACCAAGCCAGACTAAAAGATGGTCTGAAAGAGGCTTTCAAGAAAAGTATGGAACCAGTGGTTGATCTTGTGAACAAACGTTTCTCACAAATGAGCTTGAAAGGAAACCCTGTTAAAACTTTGAAAGGGGTATCAGATGAAGAGATCACATCCATCTTAGATATCACTGGTGTTGGCTTTGGAGCAGATAGTCCAGTAGCCACAGCTGACACAAAAAGCGCTGAATTGAAGAAAAGCAAGCATCTGCAGGTAAAACAAACTAAATTTATTTTTTAAAGAAAAATGCATAGATAATGTCCTGCTTGTCTGGAAATGATATAATAATTGTTGTTCTCAGTAAAATTATATTGATATAACTGTATATTGCCCTCTACTAAAATTGCTTATGGTCACTGGTTACATAATGCATATTTATATTAGTTTTTAATATGTAACTTCCAATTTAAGTATTTGTTTCGCATTAAATTAATATGCGCCAGTGCGTATACTATTATCTGACAGAAAAACAAATAAAGGTTTTTAACATTCAACCTTAAAATATGCATCTGGCACAGGCAAGCAATTTGTCTAGGTTATGGAAAGTTTAACTGTGTCGCTTTCTGAGAAAACTGGGCATAATGCATGTGCGTAAAGTGTCGTCCCAGATTAGCCTGTGCAGTTCGCACAGGCTAATCAGGGACGACATTTTCCCCCTATACTGGATTTTTGCTAAGAAGAGACATTATTTAAACGAAAAATTCCATAAAAGCGGAAATTGTCGTCCCTGATTAGCCTGTGTGGACTGCACAGGCTAATCTGGGATGACAATTTATGCACAAGCATTATGTCCAGTTTTCTCAGAACAATACACAATTATTCAATTTTAAAAGTTAAATGTTTACCGGGTAACATTATTCATTTTTTATTAAATATTGGATATTGTGAAGGCTATGCTGTCTTATTAACAATATTAATGAAAACGTGTGTTTATTATATTTTATAATGAAAAATCAACCTATGTATAAAGATACATCTTGTTTAAAAAATGACAAAAAAACAACATGTTATTAATATGGAAGAGCGTCTATAAACATCAGTGTCCTTTCTTCTAAAGGATTTCTTTGAGAGGCATGCAGAATCCAGCCACTACTGCTTCCAGTTAAAGAAGTGTTCATCCGATGAATGTGGCTACTGCTCCGTTAACCCAGTCCGAGATCAGGATGTTTTTGACCGCCTCAGGTTCCTCCCTGAACCAAAGCCTGACGAAAATGGTGAACACTACCTACCATTCAGTGAGGTAAATTTATCGCATTTGTATTCCATTATATGACATATTTATTGAATGGATGAAGTTGTGTAAATTACAAATATATTTTGGAAACTTACTTTGGCATTTGAAGGTTGTGTACCTGTGCAAATGGTCAATAGTTACAATTAAATTTGAATAATCAATTTACTCATGTTTACTTCATTGATCTGACAACATATTATGTTCTGCCTTTTGTTTAATAAAAAGGCATAAATATACTTAACTATATACCTTGTTGACATTTTAGTTAACTTAACTTGTCCAGCTGACATGTAGTTAATTTAATGATTTAAATGATAATGTGTGACTATTGTGTTTAGAAACTGGAAGCAACATTTGAGATAAGGTTTAAACATGCCAATTCAATTATATAAATTATAATAACATAATAATAATTCCAGTTGTTTGGGAAAGCCCTGACCCGTGACAAGTACAGACCCTCAACCAGACCATGTGGAACCTATGATGAGGAATTACAAAACCATGATAAAGAGAATCGAGAAATTTTGAGGGTAATGATAATTATAATATTTTAGAAGCTCGCAAATAACTTAACACTTTATTTCATGTTTATATTATTATATTTAGGTCAAACTGTCAAACCTTATTGTAAGGTCGCCTTGGCAAAGTGGATATGGTGTCCGCCTAGCGACCGAGAGGTCACGGGTTCAATTGCCATAGTAGGAGCGTGCTTTAGATCTCCCCATAGACACCAAGTACTGGTTCTAGTCCCAGGAAAAGGACTCTAGAGCGTTTCAAAAAAGCCTAAGGCTTTCAATGCAATCGAGCTAAAATAAATAGGTTTAAACTAAACCTCATTGAATTACAACTGTGATATTAAAATAAAAATCAGAGAAATATTCCAAGTGCATTTTTGTTGCAGTATACATCCGTTCCTTCTTCCACCTGGCAATTGGCAACACCAAGAGAAAAAGTGATCATGTCAAAATGATATCATGTTGTCAACATTTTTGCAGGCTGGAAATTGAAGCGGGCATTTTGCCATAAAAAGCATTTTTTAAATATTTTTGCTTTCATTACACTATATCTTTCCATGTTGTTTTAGAATGAGAAGCTTCGAGATGCTGTCCTTTGCGGAGAATGTAGCAGGCCAAGATGTGTCTTCAGTCCAAACAAGCTTGACCGACAACAGGTAAACGTTTTGTAAAAATACAATCTACAGCGTGTTTCAACATTATAGGATCATAACATGTTGGTTACATAATTTTTAAGAGTCTAAATTAACATTTAAACATCACAGTTATACACAGTTTGGCAGGATTATAAAAAGACACGTATTGATCCAATAAATTGATATGAATGATACATATTTTTACAGATCAGAAAAAAGCTCTTTGGCTTGTTGGTTTGCAACTTAGAGCCCGAATATTTTTTGTTAATGTCTGATCAAACACGGTATGTGTTAATATATCACCAGATTGACATTGCAAAACATTGTTTTTTATTTCATACCATCAAAGGCCCATTCAAGATATAAATAGTTGTAAAACAAAAAATGCATTGGTAAATGATAATCTTAATATGAAGGAAATGCATTCGTTTTTGCTTTGATTTGAATAGGTTTCAAGTCTAATAATGCTGCAAACACAAAGGTTGGGAGGCAATTTATTGGAGTCACTCTGTCGGTCAATCCTTCTGGCAATTTGTTTGCATGCGAATCACCATGAAGTGTAGATTAACATGACACAATTTTCACACATATTGATTCACTTATTCCTTAGTTACATGTATGTGCTCTTGAACTTATCCAAGACATAGCTGCCATCAATTCCATGTCTATGAAGAGGCTTTGGAGAAGTATTACAGTAATAGAAATTTAGTAATATGGGAAATTTTACTAGCCTGAGTCAGAATTTTCGAGCGCAGCCATTTGTGTACATTTTGTTCAAAATAACAGACACAATTTTTTTTTAATTTTATTTAATCCTTCAAATACATGGCAATTTTCTTCGTACTTTCATCTTTCTGAAAGTAAGCTTCTAATGGCAGTTGATTAAAGTTGCTTAAAGTTGCTCAAATTCTTTTTGGAAAAAAAATAGCGAAAATAAAATTAGAAATTGTTTAATATCTGTTTTATGAGTTTTACAAGCACTTTAGGCTGGTAAAATTGGGAATTTCTATAAGCCTGAAAAAAAGACCATAGATTTTTTCTGTTTGGATAGGGCGAATAATGATGACTGTCAATTTTGTGAAAAGCTCCATAACATTTCACTTCCTTGCAGGAGGAATTCTTGCGGAACATTAAGGCATGCCATTCGTATATCTGTGGAGATCAGTTGGAAGATGCACCTGACCTGTATGTTCGGAGATGCGTGACCTGCAGCTCTGAGGTGGAAACAGCTTATTTCTCAGCCAAGTGTCGGCATTACCTACCACCAGTGTGCATCCACTGTGGATCTCCTGACTGTCTGTTAGATGACAACGATGCATATATTGCAGATTTGTATACAAAATATTCCATTGTCAGGCCAATTTGTGTGTCTTGTCGACATTCTGGAAAAGAGGCAAAAACATGGGGCGCCAAGAAGTTTTTAAAAAAACAAAAAGTCAAATGAACTCATTCAAGCCTTCAAAAGTTCTTACTTTGATTTGGTTTGTAAATGAGACCAAAGCAAAAGTATGTGTTTATGATGACCATCATCATCATGTTTATAAATGTTAACATGTTGTGATTGAAAATGAAAAATCATGGATTGGAATAAAGAGCAAATGCTTTAACTTTTAAAAATATTAGTGTTTCGTATTTTCCAGTTTAATTTCTATTTCTACAGATTTTAATTGTTTTGTGTTAAGATTAAAGTTGATACTAGTCATTTGTGATTGCACTTTTCTTGGAAAAGTATGTTTTATTGTAAATTGATGTGTTTTACAAATAGTCACGCTAAATATTGTTCTACTACTATTGTTATAAATATATATTATAGTACTAGTCATTTAATAAATATACTAGAACTGATACTAGTCGTTTTATGCCCCCGGTAGGGTGGCATATAGCAGTTGAACTGTCCGTCTGTCTGTCCGAAAACTTTAACATTGGCCATACTTTTTGCAATATTGACTTGATATTTGGCATGCATGTGTATCTCATGGAGCTGCACATTTTGAGTGGTGAAAGGTCAAGTTCATGTAAAAAAATAAATATATATTTTCAAAGCGGCGCAGTAGGGGGCATTGTGTTTCTGACAAACACATCTCTTGTTTGGCACTCAAATTAGACAAATATATGTCACTGTGCTATGTTAAAATAAAGGGCTCCTACTAATCACATCTATAAATAGTTTTGATTAAAAGGCATGTGTTTTATATTAAAATAAAATAACTATCTGTTTCTTATTGTTCTTTCATTAGGAAGTTATGGTTTTTTTTACTTTACAAAACTTAAACTTCTCATTTCTAATTTTAACATTGCTAAACTAACCAAAGTAATGCATTTGAGTATAATGTATACTACTATAACCTATGATATTTAGAACTAATACAAATTGAAGATATTTCTTACGCTTGATGTTTAGCATATTATTTATTGTCATGCTATTTAACTTTCATTGACAGAAGACTGAGCTTCTTATATAACT
This sequence comes from Dreissena polymorpha, assembly GCF_020536995.1. Classification (NCBI taxonomy): domain Eukaryota; kingdom Metazoa; phylum Mollusca; class Bivalvia; order Myida; family Dreissenidae; genus Dreissena; species Dreissena polymorpha. The sequence goes on along the minus strand of NC_068355.1, from coordinate 182,650,418 downwards.
TTGCTAGTGAAAAGTACAGTGTACCATGTTAACATTAAGTAGTCACTACCTGTTGTGAATAAGCAGAATAACTATTGGAGAATATTTTGTTTATCATACTTTAACAAACATTGGACTAGAGTTAAAATAAGTTAGTACTACTAAATGACCTTGTGTTTGTATTTTGAAGATATCATGCATTTATTTGGCAACAAATATCAATTTACAGAGACAATATATCTATTTTTTATTTTTCGCTCTTCGCTCGCCTGTGATTTTTTTAAAAATAGAATAAAAATTAATTTATTTTTATTTCGCTCGCTCGCTCCATTTTTTTTGGGCTAAAATCCGTAGAACAAATCATCAATTTGTTGTGGCCTAAATAGATAACTTGGATGTTATGTTTGGGCGTGAAGCGAGGCGTGTAATCAGACCATCTAATATTTAGATTAAAGATGTTAAATAAGACTAGATAGTGAATTGTTGAAGAATGTCTTCTTTTTTGCGCCTCAATTTCTTTAAGGTGTGACATTTATCATTGCTTAGTCTCATGTTTATGTGAAATTTGGTAATAAATAAAATATTTTCGTGTCTCAGTACTATTAAAGTGGAAACTATTTGATAGAAAATGTATTTTTCTAATATTTATTTGATAGACGTGCTATAGTAATTTCCCAAAGTTATGCTTGCTATTTGGTTTTATTGTGTTTATGAAACTTACAACATGTTTATTTTTTTGCATAAAGTAAAGCAATGTCTCTGTCTTTTATTTTTTTGAAATTTTCAACAATCTTTGATGTTTGATCATCTATCAGTTGCTGGCATCCCTCTCTGCACAGCATCATTAGTGCTGTCAATGTGTCGTGTGATAGACAGTTCCGATTGTTTGTGCAAAGATTGTTCATTAGACTGAACACCCTTTCCACAGAGGCAAGGTTACAAACCGACGTAAAACAGTACGCTGGCTGCCTGACAAAAGAACCAGAAACAGTAACAACTCTATTGATTGCACACGCTGAATAATAAAACCCGAAATTAATCGAGCGCGTGGTTACACACAACTATACGATTTTCTTTGTTCGCTCGTCGAAAGTTGGGTTTTGTTACGAAACTTTCGGTTGTTTGAGAAAAAAATTCGGACGTCTATTGGGATTTTTTCAGATGCCGATTAGGAATTTGGAAATTTTCGCTCGATTGGGAAAGTACCGTTTACCGGTACTTTATAAAGAAGGAGGAAAATCGCTGCTCTGTGATGGCATGCTCAATGATGCTGAATCTTTATTGAAAGTAGTATTGGATTGTAGGTTACAATTTAGTATTGGATTGTAGGCTTATTTGAGCATTGCTCTCGGAAAACAGGGTTGAATGCATATGCTTAAGGTGTCGTCCCAGATCACCTTGTGCAGTCCACACAAGCTAATCAGGGACAACACTTTCTGCTTTTATGGTATTTTTCATTTAAAGGAAGTTCCTCCTAAGCAAAAATCCAGATTTGACAGAAAGTGTCGTCCCTGATTAGCCTATACAGACTGCACAGACTAATCTGGGACTGCATTTAACTTACATGCATTTTCCCAGAGCACGGTTAATTTATGTGTTGAATTTGATTTGTCTCCCTTTAAACCTAACATTGAACATGATAAAGAGTTGAAGTAAGAACACGACTTTTTATGCCCCCAACGGGCGGCATATAGTTTTTACATTGTCGGTCTGTCTGTTTGTCTGTCTGTATGTCTGTCTGGCACACTTTTCGTGTCCTCTCTCTGTTTCAAGTTCTCAAGTAGTTCTCATCCAATCTTCACTAAATTTGGTCAGAAGTTGTACTAGATAATGTCTAGACCAAGTTCAAACATGAGTCATGCTGGGCCAAAAACTAGGTCACGGGGTCACTTAGTGCGTTTCAAACATTCATCATGGTATCCGCTCTCTGTTTCAAGTAGTTCTCATCCAATCTTCCCCAAACTTGGTCAGAAGTTGTATCTAGGTAATGTCTATGCCAGTTCGAACATGGGCCATGCCGGGCCAAAAACTAGATCACGGGGTCACTTAGTGTGTTTCAAACATTCAGCATGGTGTCCGCTCTCTAATTCAAGTAGTTTTCATCCGATCTTCACCAAACTTGGTCATAAGTTTTATCTAGATGATCTCTAGGCCAAGTTTGACATGGGCCATGCCAGGCCAAAAACTAGTAAGTATAAGAAAAAAAAAATTCTACAGTTGACAAGAAGATACATGCATTCCTGTTATTTGCATGCAAAGAATTGGCAGAAAAAACATCTACAAACTGCAACAGATAACATATGTAACAAACAACAAAATTTAATTATTGAACATCTGTTATGCAGCAATTAATAGTTTGATAAAATAAAGGCGATGTATATCTCAAAAACATATACCGGTACACAGTTATGATTTATGTAGTGACAAAGTTACAGTTGGGGCATCCGTGTCATGGGGACACATTTCTTGTTGTTTTAATATCTTGTTAAATGGTGTTTGGTTGTATAAAATAAAGATTGTCTCTTATGATGCATCACTTGTTTGATTCATCAATATAAATCATATTATGTTAATAGCTTGGCTTTGTTAATGATTGCGTAGTAAGTAGATAGGCCATAAAAGCTTTCTTTTAATCATCAATCTCAATAAGTGATCATTTCTTCAAAACATTATGATTGGTGTTGTCTATTGTACAAATTATGTATTAATCACTCACATTTATACACATGTATGTGGACATTTTATTCATATATAGATACTACTTTCTTGCATCACTTTCATTCAGCTATTAATTATGCCCCCCTTCGAAGAAGAGGGGGTATATTGCTTTGCTCATGTCTGTCGGTCGGTAGGTCGGTCCGTCCGTCCACCAGATGGTTGTCAGACGATAACTCAAGAACGCTTGGGCCTAGGATCATGAAATTTCAAAGGTACATTTATCATGACTCGCAGATGACCCCTATTGATTTTGAGGTCACTAGGTCAAAGGTCAAGGTCACGGTGACCCGAAATATTAAAATGGGTTCCGGATGATAACTCAAGAACGCATACGCCTAGGATCATGAAACTTCATGGGTAGATTGATCATGACTTGCAGATGACCCCTATTGAATTTGAGGTCACTAGGTCAAAGGTCAAGGTCACGGTGATTCGAAATAGTAAAATGGTTTCCGCATGATAACTCAAGAACGCATACGCCTAGGATCATGAAACTTCATGTGTAGATTGATCATGACTCGCAGATGATCCCTATTGATTTTCAGGTCACTTGGTCAAAGGTCAAGGTCACGGTGACCCGAAATAGTAAAATGGTTTCCGGATGATAATTCAAGAACGCATACGCCTAGGATCTTGAAACTTTATGGGTAGATTGATCATGACTCGCAGATGACCCCTATTGATTTTCAGGTCACTAGGTCAAAGGTCAAGGTCACGGTGACCCGAATATAGTAAAATGGTTTCCCGACTTTAACTCAAGAACGCATACGCCTCGGATCATGAAACTTCATGGGTAGATTGATCATGACTCGCAGATGACCCCTATTGATTTTCAGGTCACTAGGTTAAAGGTCAAGGTCACGGTGACCTGAAATAGTAAAATGGTTTCCGGATGATAACTCAAGAATGCAAACGCCTAGGATCATGAAACTTCATGGGTAGATTGATCATGACTGGCAGATGACCCCTCCCAATTATTATTTTTAATATAATAAATTACCGCACCCCACATTATTACCCCCTCTCACCCCCCACTCCACCTACCCCCCCCCCCCCATTTTGTTAAACATTTTATAAATAACCCCACCCCACATTATTATCCCCTGTCATCCTTCACCCCCTACCCCCCCCCCCCACCCCCCAAGATTTGGTCAGGGAAAAGTCAGTGAAAAGTCAGGGAATTTTATTTCATCAGGTTGGTGGCAACCCTGATAAACTACTTAGCAACTTCATATTTGGCTAACTGGGGGGCATTGTGTTTCTCAAAGAAATCTTGTTATAATTTATTCGAATGGAATTCATTTTATAAGGGTAACTGTAGAAGGTGCGGAATATACATGCATTCATGGAGTCTTTGTTTTTATGTCCCCCACCACTATAGTGGTGGAAATATTGTTTTTGCCCTGTCTGTTGGTCTGTCTGTCTGTTTGCGCCAACTTTAACATTTTGAAATAACTTTTGCTATATTGAAGATAGCAACTTCATATTTGGCATGCATGTGTATCTCATGAAGCTGCACATTTTGAGTGGTGAAAGGTCAAGGTCATCCTTCAAGGTCAGAGGTCAAATATGTGTGGCCAAAATTGCTCATTTTATGAATACTTTTGCAATATTGAAGACAGCAACTTGATATTTGGCATGCATGTGTATCTCATGGAGCTGCACATTTTGAGTGGTGAAAGGGCAAGGTCAAGGTCATCCTTCAAGGTCAGAGGTCAAATATATGTGGCCCAAATTGCTTATTTTATAAATGCTTTTGCAATACTGAAGATAGCAACTTGATATTTGGCATACATGTGCATCTCATGGAGCTACACATTTTGAGTGGTGAAAGGTCAAGGTCAAGGTCATCCTTCAAGGTCAGAGGTCAAATGTATGTGGCCCAAATCGCTTATTTTATGAATACTTTTGCAATATTGAAGATAGCAACTTGATATTTGGCATGCATGTGTATCTCATGGAGCTGAACATTTTGAGTGGTGAAAGGTCAAGGTCAAGGTCATCCTTCACAAGGTCAAGGTCATCCTTCAAGGTCAAACATCATATAGGGGGACATTGTGTTTCACAAACACATCTTGTTTTTTGATATTTCTTATGCAAAGCATATCTATTGGTATTTATTAGATTATAATAAAATTGCATATACCAATAATGAAAATTGAGAATTATGTTTTTCAATAAATAATTATAATGGTGAAGGGGGGAGGGGGGTTGAAGGAGGATGACAACTTTTTTTTGTCTTTTATTAATAGAAAAATAAATGATAGTTACCATAATTGTGTGATTTTGTAACTTCCAAGAATACTTAAATACAAATTTAATGACCAAGAAGCAATGTCGTCATGATCATCAACACCAACGACAATTATAATAATAATAATTGCAAAATCTCATGGTAATAGCTTGCATGTAGAAAACTAAAGAAAAAAATGTTTTGTAAGTGATATTTATGTGAGGTCTAACTCTTTCATTGCTGGAACCGAATTTTGAAGGCCTTTGCAAACAGTTTGGATCCAGATGAGACGCCACAAAACGTGGCGTCTCATCATGATCCAAACTGTTTGCTATTCTGATAGTATTCTTTGAAAAAAATCTAAGAAAATGCTAGTTTTAGAAATTCAGCAGACGGCATTTTAGCAGACGACAAATTTCCCAGCATGCAAAGGGCTAAAGTGATAGAGGACAGAAATAATTTCATGTTGAATTGCAGCTTTGCAAAAATTGGTCCCTGCAAATGTCACAGCTAGATTACTATTATCTGGGGACTCGCATTTCAATCTGCCCTTGAACAGTCCCGTGTATGAGGTTTCTGATGTCACGCCAGGCGGGTTTCCCCCAATGGCCCACGGCTTGAATATTAATTATTTGCAAACTGTTGCAACAAGGGTCAATATTTTGGGAAAAATAAACTTACTGGAAATCGTTCAATGTAATCCTGATCTGGCGACATATGTTTCAATTATTGTTGTTAATGCTTTTGACACCAAATGGACTTGATATTGGAAAGGGTTTTACATGAAATAAGTATCATACCTTGCTTGCTAAACAGTTGGTTATGATAATTTTCAAGTGTAAGATTTCTTAATCAATTAGAGAACTCTAAAAAAAAATTGCGTTGATATTTGGGACAATTAATTGTAATAATACTTAGATAATTAAACAATTGGTTAAGTTTTTTGTATTGGTCCAATTAACTCCTATAGTATCATAGCTATTGCTTTCAGACTTGGAAAACTCACTAATTATCATAAGGGGACTGTACAGGGCAAGTTGCATAACTCTGGTTGGCTTTTTGACGGAATTATGGCCCTTATTTGTCCTAGTAACTTTGAATATTTTGTTAAATTTTGTGTTTAGATCCACTTTACTTCTAAAGTATTGATACTATTGTTTGCAATCTTCAAATACTTTCTTACTATCATGAGGGTACTGTACCTGGCAAGTTGATTTTGACCTTGACCTTTGAATGACCTTGACTCTCAAGGTCAAATTAATAATATTTGCTTAAATTGCCATTACTTCTTTATTTATGATCAGATTTGATTCATACTTTGACAAAACAACACTTACCTGACATATCACAATGGACTCCATCCAAACATCCCCAATGCCCCACCCCAGAAGCGCCCCTCGAAAAAAAAAATTCTTCTTTTATTTTTTATTTTTGAAATCTTAAAAAAATGACCACCCTCCCACATTATACCATCCTCTCCATCCCCCCAACCTCCACACCCCCCCCCCACACCAAAAAAGTTTTTTTTTTTTTTGAAAGATGGTCAAAAAGAGATTGCCAAGCAATATTGTCCCCTACGGGTGAAACTCCACCATTGTCAGTAATTTTTTAGCTCATCTATTTTTTGAAAAAAAATTATGAGCTATTGTCATCACCTTGGCGTCGGCGTCGGCGTTGGCGTCCGGTTAAGTTTTGCGTTTAGGTCCACTTTTCTCAGAAAGTATCAATGCTATTGCATTCAAACTTGGTACACTTACTTACTATCATGAGGGGACTGGGCAGGCAAAGTTAGATAACTCTGGCGTGCATTTTGACAGAATTATGTGCCCTTTTTACTCTTAGAAAATTGAAAATTTTGGTTAAGTTTTATGTTTAGGTCCATTTTATACCTTAAGTATCAAAGCTATTGCTTTCATACTTGCAACAGTTACTAACTATCATAAGAGGACTGTGCACTCAAAGTAATGTAACTCTGACTGGCATTTTGACAGAATTATGTGCCCTTTTTATACTTAGAAAATTGAAAATATTGTTAAGTTTTGTGTTTAGGTCCACTTTATTCCTACAGTATCAAAGCTATTGCTTTCATACTTGCAACACTTATTAACCATCATAAGGGGACCGTGCTGGCAAAGTTATGTAACTCTGACTGGCATTTGGACGGAATTATGGGCCCTTTATACTTAGAAAATTGAAAAGTTGGTTAAGATTTGTGTTTTGGTCCACTTTACCCCTAAAGTTTCATAGATATTGCTTTCATACTTGGAACACTCACAAACTATCATAAGGGTACAGTAAAAGGACAAGTTGCATAACTCTGGTTGTCATTGTTACGGAATTATGGCCCTTTTTTGACTTAGTAACTTTGAATATATGGTTAAATTTTGTGTTTCGATCCACTTTACTTCTTAAGTATCAAGGCTATTGCTTTCAAACTTCAAATACTTTCATGCTATCATGAGGTTACTGTACCTGGCAAGTTGAATTTTACCTCTCAAGGTCAAATTATTAAATTTTGCTAAAATTGCCATAACTTCTTTATTTATGATTAGATTTGATTGATACTTGACAAAACTACTCTTACCTGACATACCACAATAGACTCAACCCAAACTATCCACCGTGCCCTCCCCCCCTCCCCCCCCACCCACCCCCTAATTTTTTTTTTTTTAAGATCATCTCACAAATGACCACCACACCCTCACTCTATACCCCCACCCCTCCCCCCCCCACCCCACCCCCCACCCAAATTTTTTTTTTTTTTTAAGATCATCTCACAAATTACCACCACACCCTCACACTATACCCCACCCCCCCCAATTTTTTTTGTTAACGGTTATGTTTGAAATACCGTCCAACCATCACACCCAATCCCCCCCCATCCCCCCCTCCCCCACCCCCCCCCCCCGATTTTTTTTTCACTTTTTTGGAAGATAATGGAATAAATGTCCACAACCCCACACTATACACCCCTTTTCACTCCACCCCTCCCTCCTTTGTGATTGAAAATGAGAGTCCCTTCACCTTTAAAAAGAAAATAGATGAGCTGTCTGCACCCGCAAGGCGGTGCTCTTGTTTTATATTTAAAGCAAGTCTTGTTTCAGAAATTAAACTGTATGAGTTTCTTCGATATGGTTTAACTGACCTACAAAATCATTGTTTTGACAGATGGCATCCATTGTTAATTGTATGAAGTATGCAGAGAAGCTGACGAAATGTATACACAATCGCGTAGAAGTAAACATATCAGCGTATTGTCTGTATCTGTTTCTAATATTCGTTAATCAGGAAATTATTTAATATTTGTTATAGTATACAATAAATATTTGTAAATATTTTTTCTCTGTGATTGGCCGTGTGTTAAGAAGCGGTGTGATTCGGTGGATCGATGCTGAGGCAGAAACAGACGCGGCGTCACTCTGTGAATTATGGCCAAGTGCCTCGGCAATATGCCGAGTAAATACTCCTGTCAGAAACATCAAACACAAAAGAATTTTTGTTGGTATTGCGTGAGCAGTTAACTGTAACTGGGTATATAATATTAATCTTGATTTGCCAGAGTGTCACGAAAATTTAGGTCCATGTCACTGCTCAGTCTTTGGAAATGCTTTCTTTATATACTATCCCTTTCAGTATACAAACTATACATACAAAATGTTTTAGATGGTTATGTTGAGAGTAAATTATTATCCTGCAAATCATGTTTTTCAAGAAATTTATTGATGTGTTGTTACACTGACAGTTAAACAATGAACATCTGTTGGAATTGAATAATGAATATTCTTTCCTGTAATATATTTATATGATGTTAAGCGTTTAAAGCCACACACCTTGAAATGAAATACATGGCATAGTAAATTTAAGTATAAATAATAAACATATTGCATCTATGCCAATTAGAATATGTCTGGTGGTTACAAGGTAGAAATCCGTCTTTGTTTGCGCTTTAAAACTTAAACATAATAGCGTTTGTCGAAAAGGACTTATACGTCTAGAAATCCTACTTTCGGTTTTAAAAGCGATAAAGTTTAAAAAATAATAAATTACTTGCTAACTAGGCTATAGATTTCATTTTATCGATGCCAATTAGAATATATCTGGTGGTTTCAAGGTAGAAATCCATATTTATTGCGCTTAAAAACTTTAAAATAATCGCGTTTGTCGAAATCGACGTATACATATAGAAATCCTTCTTTCGGTTTTAAAATAATTAAAAAAAACTTGCTAACTAGGCTATAGATTTAACTGCAATTTTGCACACTTTCAAATAGCATCTATCCCTTCTCAAAAAAGTGTGTGAAATGTACGTTTTACGTACGTTTTGCGTGCGTTAAACGTGGCGGTATTGGCACTGCGTTTTTTGTGCGCTTTTTCTTACCGAGTGAGTTTTTAACAAAAACAAACAAACAAGAAAATGTGTGCTTTTTGTGGATAAATGTGCGCTTTATGTGCGTTAAACGTGTGCTTTTTATAAGTGTGTTCAATGTGCGCTTTTATGTGCGTTAAATGTGCGTTAAACGTGCGCTTTTTATATAAGTGCGTTTTTGACTACCATTTATGTGTGTAAAATGTGCGCTTTTTGTGAGTTAAATGTGCGCTTTTTGTGAGTTAAATGTGCGCTTTTTTTATTTAAAAAGCGCACATTTAACTCACAAAAAGCGCAGTTATAACCCACATAAAAGCGCACATGTGTGTTAAAGTGCGCTTTTATGTGCGTTAAATGTGCGTTAAACGTGCGCTTTTTATAAGTGCGTTTTTGACTGCCATTTATGTGTGTAAAATGTGCGCTTTTAAGTGCGTTAAATGTGCGCTTTTTGTGAGTTAAATGTGCGCTTTTTTATTTAAAAATATGTTTGTATCAAAACTGAAACTGATTTATTTGATTAAATGCCTATTTTTATGCGTGTATATTCAATGGCGTTGTACATGTAAAAATAACATAAAATTCATAAAGTTACGAGGTAAAAAGCTGACAACATATAAATATAGGCAGTAACTAAAATCTGATAAAAACTTTAAAATAACCAAACTAAATAAATTAAACAAAACACTACTTAAATTAAGTTAAAATAAATAAGTAGATAAATAATTAATGAATTCATGAGTGAGTGCATTGATTGTGGGGTTTAAAACACACATTAAATGAGCACATTAAAAAGTTTATACAATTTAAAACAGTGTGTCAAACTCCCTAAAATAAAATGTCTTCAGGTTTCTTTTTAACAAATGCAATGTTTCTGACTGACTGATCGCTAATGGAATAGTGTTCCAGACTCTTGGGATAGCAGTCCGGAAAGCCCTATCGCTGAATGTTCATATTTTGTTTACAGAGACTGTGTAGCTCATCACGTTATTGTCGGCAGATCTCCGGTTCCACTTCGGAAATTGGAGCATTAATAGTTCCGTCAGATAAGCCGGCGCGTTTCGGGGGAACAATTGTACCTAAAGGTCAATAGTTTGAACTCTATTAGGGATTTTACCGTTAACCAATGGAGGTATAAAAATGCTTGCCTGGAACTATCGTATTTTTTCCCATTTAAAACTAGCTTTGCACACATGTATTTTGAATTCTCTGCATTTTATTAAGATCACACTGGGCGGCTCCATACAACAAGACGTTACAGTAATCTAGATCTTAAACAACTAATGACAAAACAAGAATCTCTGTGGCTTCACTTGTTAAATATTTTCGAATACTTTTGATTTTAAAATAATTAAGCATGGCTGTTCTACATTTACGCGTTATATGCTCCTTAAAATTAAATTTTTCATCTAGAAAGGCACCAAGATAGTGTATTAACTTCTGTTTTGGAATTGAATCATTTATAATGACAACCGACTCAGTCACACACTTGTCAAGTTGTTTCCGACTACCAAACATTAGAAATTCCGTTTTTGAATTGTTCATTTTGAGCTTATTTCCATTCATCCAGTTGTTAATGGATTGTGCAATCTTGAAGGTCTTGTTTTGCTTTGCGTTCAATTGATGGTGTTGGAGTAAAGCGTATATTTGCAGTGTGATCATCAGCGAATCCATACACAGAAATATGCGGCGGAATGACGTCGAAGAGAGTTCCTGCGTATGTTAAATATAGCCAAGGCCACAGACAGCTTCCTTGTGGTTTCACCTGTAGTGAGAGCTCTATTCTGTAAACTCTGTATACAAAAAACGATCATAGTGAGAAAAAAACAGAAAGAAACATGTACATGTATTATCTCTGTAATACCGTTCTATAATGGACAAAACAATTTTGATAATACATTAATTTTCTTAATGTTTTTATTATTATCCCCACGTTTTTCTGAGAAAAAGTGGGGATATTGTGGTGATGTGCGTCTGTCCGTCCGTTCTGGTCACCTGCTCCTCCTACACTATAAGCACTAGAACCATGAAACTAACATACATGGTAGATATGAGCATATGTGCGACGATGACAGTGACGGAATTTTGATCTTACCCCTGGGTCAAAAGTTATGGGGGTTGGGGCGGGGCCGGGTCAGAGATTTTCACTCATTTTTTTTTGTAATATTTTACATTAACTTCTTCATTTCTGCACTGATTTACTTCAAATTGATACTGAGCCTCTCTTATGACAATACGGTCAATCTCAATATGCATGGCCCCATTACCAACCCTGGGGAGCCCCGGCCACATAGGCCACGCCAACCCAAAATTGTCTTTTACTATAATTTCTTCATTTCTACACTCGATTCACTTCAAATTGATACTGAACCTCTCTTATTACAATACGGTCAATCTCAGCTATGCATGGCCCCATTACAAACCCTTGGGCGCCCCGCCCATAATAGGCCACACCCACCCAAAATTGTCTTTTACTATAATTTCTTCATTTTTGCACAGATTCACTTCTTATTGATACTGAACTTCTCTTATGACAATACGGTCAATCTCAACTATGCATGGCCCCATTACCAACCCTGGGGCGCCCCTGGGTCAAACATGCGGCGTGGGGATACGCGTCCGCCTCTGCCGCGCCATCTCTAGTTTTGTTTGTATTCAGTGTACTTATTGCAAATGCTAAACCTGGAAATACAAGTATGTTTTCATTTAACCTTGAAACTGTTGAAAATGCGAACATTGTTTTTTTTTAAATTCTGATCATTAATAAATATAATAGTTAAAATTAAATACTTGTAAACAAATTAGTATTAAAATGAAAAATCACCTTTAGTGGCCATAAGCAACATGCAAACTTAACAATAACATCCACACTAGCATAAACGGGAGATATCAGGTGTCGTTACTGCCTTGGCAAACTTTTTCAGAATTCGTCTGTTGCAAATCAATAATCAGGTTTTGATACTTCGACATACTTCGTGTTTTTGGTGTTTATACTTAGATATTAAAATGCTTGAAATTGTTAATACTTATCGGACGAACAAAGCGCTGAAACCGCAGTGTCTGTCTATTTAGCGAATACACCATAAACAGCATAGAAGAAACACCGAACACGCAATTAACATTGTTTTAACGAATATAGCGATCGTCGTAATGTCGAACGCACAAACAAACGAACGTACGAACGAACGACCAAACGAACGAAATGAATAGATAGATAAATAGATAGACAGATAAATAAATAAAATAATTAATAAATGAATGAATGAATGAATGAATGAATTGATGGATGGATGGATGGATGGATGGATGGATGGATGGATGGATAGAGGGATGGATGGAGGGACAAACGAACGAACGAATGGACGCACGAACGCACACACGCACTCATGAATAAATGAATGAATGAATAAATAAATAAATAAATAAATAAATAAATAAATAAATAAATAAATAAATGAATCCATCTCTTTTTACAATTTTTGTTTATTATTTTTGGTATTGCATACTTAAATATAATTTAACTACAAACAAATCATTATTTTTTTCAAAATTATGAATGTATTGTACATTTCACAGGTATGACAAATAAACCCGCGGTGACAAGATTCGCTTCAGTATGTAATATATTTAATCTTAAAATGTTCCAAATTCCTTGAATCAAATATATATGCACTCAGGTAAATGTCAACTACCCAGTTGTGTGTCTTGATTTCACGCTAAACCATATGACCAAACACAAATAAAAAATTGAACAAAACAACACGCAAATCAACCAACTAAAACTAAACTTAAATGTAGGTCCACGGGACAAAGCTAAGACATTACTATTTAAGACAGAACAGTGATAGTGGTGTTTAAAATTATTCAATCTGGATAATATTGATTGAAATCATATCCAGTACGCCGGTCAAAGCAAGACTTCCACTGATTTTTTCGCAATATGTTGTTTAAGGGATAAATGATCAGGCCTAGAAAAAAGAGAGAATGGCATGAAAGGGATAAATGCATGTGATTTTGTATTTTTAAATATTGTCTTACATCTGAAATTTAAATATATGAAGATCATCGTAATTAAGGTAATACGGAAATTTAAAATGTATTTTTCCCACCCATTTTTACCAAAATATTCACATCTCTCATATAGTCTAGCACTCCAATTGTCGAAAACTCATCAAAATTGTTTTCTTATTATGCTTGAAGATGAATTTCTGTGACTTTGAAACTCCAGTTTATGTGCTTTTACAATTTAAATTACACTAATTCCAATCCGTGAGGTTCCCATTATAATACTGCCAACTTTCAAACAATTTTTTGTCTGGCCTTCCTTTTTTTTGTTCCAAAGTATAATTTTAAAGACCGATATGTCGTCTTCCAATAATTTCAATACAATTTCAGACACAAGTACAACCATCGTTTGGCAGCCATATTTCGACAAAGCATTTTTCGACAAAAGCCCCATACAACATAAAACACACACTAAAAGTTAATATTTTAAGTTAGAATGTAATTGATGTCATCAAAATACTCAAGAAACATATATGATATCAGAAATAGCCCCATTATACCAGTCTCAGATTGTTAAATGGCTTTTATGCAAGAAGAGAAAAAACCCTTTAGAAATTACGCACTACGGAGGGATACTCGATATTTTAGTGGAATGTAACCTAAGATGGCGGCGTTTGACAACGCATTTAACAAACGCACATAAAACATGCTTTTTAGTAACGAAAAAAAATCTTATAATGTAATAAAAAGGTAAATATGCGTTTCTTACATGTATTACTCTCCATTAACTATAAATTTACGATGGTCTTATTCCTACAGTGTCAATTTCTGAAACAAATGAATCGCAAACTGAACATTTTGTCAAGAAAGATGAATGAGTTGCTCCCCTTTTCTTTAAATATCGTTCGGTGGCCTAGTGTAAAAATGGACCGTTTATCGATGATGTTGTCTACATTAATCAATGCGACGAAGGCAACTTAGTTGCTCGCCATTGCATAATATACAGACGTAACTCATTTTTCAAAATGAGATAATTGCTTTTTAAATGCAAGATTGAAATAAACACAACCCAGTGAAATTTAGAAAGTGTCTTTATGCAAGGTCGAGATGTGTTTGCACTGTTAATCATCCTATTTATGTTATAGCAATAATAAGACTACCAAATATAATGAAATGTCCCTTTAAGATGTTCTGAAAGCATTGTAAATATGATGAAAATGGTATATATAAATGAGATTTAATTAATATAAAAAAATTAATCACCATTAAAATATCAGTGCTCACGCTGCTGCCAGACATTATCGCCAATGGCGATTATTTGATCGAACTGGCTATTATGTCTTAAAATTGTATAGAAAAAATGAGATAATTTTATCCGCCTACATCAAAAATAAATTTGCCTCTACAAGTTTTCCGGCGAATGCAAAACGCCTGTAAATCGGGCCATCAAGCAGGATAAATCGATAACAAGATTACCTGTGTAAACATTAGAGCTGGTGTATTATCATACACGTGTCAATAACTTCTGCGACATCGTGGCCTAGAGCGTTTTTCTAGTGTCCGACAGAACTGATTTATTTCGGAAAAAAATGTCTTAAATCTCCCAGTGTTCTACTAATTATCGTTAAATGTTAAATGTTAAATTTTCGTTATTTTTTTGCCAATTATTATGTAAGCCTCATTATTGAAAATCGCCGCGAATATTGTTGGCTGGTTCAGTTTTTCACGATGTTATTTTTTTTCTGCAATAAGATTATGTTGAACATTTGTTGATCGTATAATTATTAAATCGCCATCAACTACATGTAATTACATGTATCCCCCTCATTACCGCTATCTGTCATCTGCTTCAACATTTCTTGATGTGTGATAATGATTTCAAATTTTTGTGTAATTATTTTGTTTACATTGCTCAAATGATAATGGTAATTCCTTTAAAGTCAGCGGGCGCTAATAGTCATCTGCTTTAATGTTTCTTTATAAAAAAGAAGCCGATTGTGTTATTTTTCTATTATTAATGGGTTTTTGTTGCTCAAAATACTAATTAACATTTAAACATTCGACACTACTGAAAGGTAAGTAGTAAAAAAACTTGAAACTAGCAATGTTGCAATTATTCACTTTTTTGCTTCTTTCTGAAAACTGTACCATTCTACACATGTTGCAAATGTCCGCCATTTCGCATTTTAAATTATGAATCTATGGGTAAAGTAAAGCACTGCAATATCACATTTTAAAACAATATTTCAACCTACAGTACAGCCAACGTGGAACAAACATAATCCTCGGTTACGCCACGGAAAGAATCTTAGTACTAGGCGGCCAAGTCGTGTAATCACGCGGCGTATCACTGAGGCACGCTGCATCGATCCGCGCAACGACGCCGAGTCTATATTAACCTTGCGTGCTTTCGCGGAATAAATCCGCCGCATATGTACGCGGCACATTGAGTGAAAAGATATCCACCTACATGTACATTTGTGTAGCGTAGAAACATAGATTTACGCGAGTTTCATAATTATTATTTTCACGTGTTAATAAGCGATATGACACGTAATGTGCGTTAACAAATTATTGTTGGATTTATTCCGCAAAACTGTAAATGTTTTGTTTGATTCTCAAATTATCATTTTTAGTTAGGCTGTTTTCGGAGATAATCCGAGTCATAGCCAGCTCTTGAAACTTCATATGTAGATGCACCTTGATGAGTTCTACACGCCACACCAATTTTTGGGTCACTAGGTCAAAGGTCAAGGTCACTGTGACCTCTAATATAAAACTTAAACATAGGCTCTAAAATCAAAGTGCTTCCACCTACAACTTTGAAACTTCATATGTAGATGCACCTTGATGAGTTCCACACGCCAAACCCAATTTTGGGTCACTAGGTAAAAGGTCAAGGTCACTGTGACCTCTAAAAAAAAAACATTTTCTGACAAGCTTACGCAGCTGAGCATTATGCGGTGCTCTTGTTAAATTTGTAATCTGAAACAAACTTCCGAAACTATAATGCTAACGCGACCTTTGGCAAATGCTAGCGTCAAATACACAGTGCTAAAAGATCCTTTGTCTCATAAAAAGCGCGCGAAAATTATGCAGACATGTAGAACGCTGTTTGGAAAGTGTGGGTGTATTTTGTGCTGTATAAATACATAAACATCACGTCTGCAGGCGTTAATCGCTTGTTCAGTGGGAAAACAAACGCCCCGATTAGACGTAATTTCATCATCTCTTTAAATAGTCACAAATGCCAAAATGTATTTGATACTTAAGAAATATGGGGAATGTTTGTGTATCTTAAATATTGACCAGCATTTCCTTTAAAACTGGAATATACGGGATTATCGGATAATTAGTATCTATGTTAACTGTATAATATGAACAAAATGAAACGAGTTTATATACGCATACTCAAACGATAGTTATAATAAGACGATAATTAACAAAACAACAAAAACGTCTTCACCATCTTGATTATTGATGTGGCTTCAAACTGCTAATGCTAATGGGGTTGTTTACCCTCGGGACTTCGGTTAAAAATCATTGCCCGAGCACACTGCTTAACATAAAACTCTGCGTTAAAAAGCCGAAAACGGCCATAATATGGTCAGCCCGATTTTACTGGGCTGTACCATTTATAAAATAGGATACTTTGCAGTGTGGATGCCGTGCTTTGATAGAAATCTAGTAGTTTAAAAAATAGCTTTACTTTATCATTCAAAAGATGTTAAAAACGCAATACACAATAATTGGACAACGCCGTGCCTAAAGCTGTTAAAAAGCGGAATTTTTATTGGCCGACAGCATTTTAAAAACATGGCTCTGATTGGTCGAATTTCCTTAGATGCAGTTGCAAGTAGGTAAATCCGTTTTGAGATACAAAAGTTTGCACAAAGATCTACAGAACACCACCAAGGGACCCGGAACACACGTGTGGGACTTGCGCACACACATTGCCCATATGAGCGGTGTGTGTGTGTGTGTGTGTTATATGTGTGTGTCCTGGTCGTACTTTCCGGGTGATGACGGGGTGTGGTCGTGTTGAGTGTCTTGTATATAAGTAGTATGCGAGGCACTCTGCGTGATCCACACAACATCATCACCACATGGTACAGGGCACATTAAGGCCTCATTGGCCAGCGTGCACTGAACTCTCTTCAAAATAAAAATCATTTGGCGAATACCCGGGGAGCCGGGGTAAATTTGACCTTCTTTGGCTCCAAATTAATCTTTTTCCCCTGAAAGGTCACAGGGGCAGGTCCAGCCTTAATGACCCCGTGAAGGGGCTTGACTGGACCTGTAAATAAACTCTGAAGAACAACAACAACCTTGACATTAAGTTTGCTATTTATAAATGTAAACAATGTAGAATTTCATTAGAAAATATATGGAACAAGAAATGATAATTACATCCATTAATACTTAAATTTAATTGCATGTAGTATGATTGTTTTATACTGTCAAGGCCCTCAATCCATTTTAGGGGAAGCGGGTCGCTACCCTAATGAGGGGGAATTTTCGCGGCGTTTCCCTTTTTGGGGGATTTTTTTACTACTCTCTAATTATTACATTTGTACATGTTTGCACTATATTCATTTCTTTTTTCATAATTAAGTATGTTTAACAAGATTATATTGAAATAGAATTGAGATATAATAATCATGAGACACATCTTTAATATATATTTTTTTTTTATAATCAGGGGGATTTTTTCACCCCAAAAGGGGAAAAAAATATACTTTTCAGGTGGGGGACTGCGGCCGAAATTCGGCCGCAGATTTGATAAATTGAGGGCCCTGACTGTTGAAGTACTATGAAGATGTTTTATTATTATTATATTGATTTTATTTATGTTAAAAAGAAAGAGGAAGGAAGAGAATAGCCAAAGTTATATAAGTAGTGATGGTGAAAACACATATTATTATATGTGGCATCATCATTACTAGACTCATTGTTAAGCATATGCTGCAATGAGTTTGTTGGAGTCTTTTAACTTTGTGATTTGCATATTAGGTGTTAATATCAAATGGAATTACTTTAATTTACATGTTCTTTGAATTACACAAATGTGTGAAATGTTTTAAATAAACAAACTACACCGATGTTTAATATATTTAAGGTAAATAAAAATATTAATATTATTGGGATTTTCCAGATCACAAAGTGGTTCAGCATTGCCACTACAGTCAATCTTGTGGATGCGACCACTTGTATTAAGCGACCTATGTCTTATGCGACCATTTTGAAATCCCACGGAGCTTTTTCGCTATATAATGATATTGTATTAAGGGACTTTTGTCTTACGCGACCAGCGACCGCTGATTTTTGTGTATTTTGATGTCCGAAACTTGAATTAAGCGACCACTAGGAGGTAAAAGTGGTTTATCTATTGATCTTTCAGGGACAAATCCGTGTTAATTGTTTATCTAAGCCGATAAGATGTACTGTTGCACCTCTGCTTTGTTTTCACACCAACAATTATGATTATGCTTTGTCTCGTTGACCGGTTCTGACCGGTATTGTTGTAGACTGCGTATTAATTTATTGAGTTGAATAATAGAGGAACGTATTGAGCACAGTCTACAGCTTAAATAGTTTACTATGTGGAACATTAAGAGACAACGCCGATTTTTCTCGAGTATAGATAACAGGTACAGAAACAATGCACTGTACGCGACAAACATTTCCTGAGAAGTGCGGAAAATAAACTATTAATCGGCAACATCTGTCGAAATCCTTACATTACCAATTTGTAATTATGCTAATTAGTAGATATTTGTTAGCCAATCACATTGTTATTTACTTAATAAATTTTTCAATCAGGTCTGTTTGTTTGTTTTCAATTGACGTGTTTTAATTTTTTCAGCTCATTATGTATCATAATCGAGTCAGATTTCCTTAAGCGTACATGCAGAAATTAAAATGTCAAAACGAAAAGTGTTAACGTTGAACGAGAAAATTCAGGTTTTGGAATTGTCAAAGAGTAAAAGTGCACGTAAACTCGCAGATGAGTTTGGAGTCGGTAAAACTCAAATTTAGAACATTCTTAAGCGTAAAGCCGAGGTGCAAAGAAAGCAATATAGAAACGGAAAGAGAAATACATGTGATAAAATATCATAGCCTTTGCTTCTGACATTCATTTATAGTTTTAGATGTACACATGTATACATGTATGTTGACTGTTACACAAATTTTTAGCCAGATTCTTTGTTCTCAGGATAAATATTTCCTTGTCTATGTTGTTTTTGCAAATAAATATGTACACACAATTCATTTATAATAAATGATAATTTATAATGAATGAAAAAATAAAACACATTATAAGTAAAATATTGTTTATGTATTGTGTTAATATTCATTTTATTATAAAAGTTAAAATCATTGTGGACAAAAGAGATTATCCTTCATATAGATTAAAATTGAGGGTAAGCATTCTTCCAGAATGGCCTTTTTTATTTAAAGACCATTTTATTAAGAGACCACTTTTGATTACTCCCTTGAGTGGTCTCTTAATACAAGATTGACTGTATATGTTTTAGATGCATAATAAAGACAAGAGATAGATGTAAATCTCAACTCCAGACTGCCTATGACCCAATCCCCTCTTAAGAGGCCACCCCGCTTAAGCAGCCAATTTGGCCGTTTCCCTTGACTGGCTGCTTAAGAGGGGTTGGACAGTAAATGCATTTAGATAGAAATATAACAGACAATGGTATTTGGTACAGTAATTTAATTTGAATTGTATTATGTATTGTAATTTATAAATATTAGTATGCGTGGTTCAATGCTGGACACTTGCAGACAGGGAATATAGCCGTAATGCTCCAACATAAGACCCTGTCTGTTTGGAACCTCATGAGAATTGGGCTATGAAGAAGAGACGACCCCCCAGAGTGGCGTTAAGACAATATTTAAAAGGGATATTTGTAATAACCCTTATAAAAACAAGGATAATGATTACGTGTCGCCAAACGGTCACCTTTATAGGGCCACATAAAAATTATATGTAAAAAAATGAACTTTACAGTTAAGAATGAGACAGGACAGATAAATTTATACATTAAAGTAGATTATTTACATTATGTACAGTACTATATGCATTTATTTATATAAAATACAAGTTGCCACACTGGAGGGTTTAAAGAAGGAGAGATTTGGAAGTGTAGGCTGGTGTGAGTGGGGAATAAACCAGCAGGGGCATTACCAATAGGTTGGTCTAAGGAAGGTAATTGTGGAGGTGGAGTCTATGACGGTTGTTTCCCATGGACCAGAGGGAGTGCACGGTAGAGGAAAAAAAGTATGAAAACAATTGAAGGAAAATTAAAACAGTGTGATATAAAATTGGTAAAAAAGACCAAATAATACCTCAATGCAGGGGAAAACCCACAAAGTGCTCTTATCCAACCAATATTAATTAAATATAGGGGATAACAAGAGAGAAAATAGTACAAAAGTACCTTATCTGCTAAATAAAATAGCAATTTAACACAAAAATAAGGACATTTGCTAAATAAAATAGCAATTTAACACAAAAATAAGGACATTTGCTATATCAAATAGCAATTTAACACAAAAATAAGGGAATTTGCTATATGAAATAGCAATTTTAACAAGAAATAAGGAAATGCAAGGTACAAAATTTGCTATGATGGAAAAATAGCAATACTAAGAAAATTTACAATAATACCAAAGAATTGGTATTACCCTGGATAGGGCTAAATAAGGGTTTTGCAAGGTATAAGGCCCTGCACCATGCACTCCAGTCCGACATGGCTCTTCGAATTTGAAGGGAAAAGGGTGGGGTGTCAAGAGGGAAGTGAGGGGGTGCAATGCAGCCAACATACCCGGGTTACTGGACAGCCTCGTCCTTTCTTTTAAATAAAAAATGCCATAAAATATGAATATATTAAGAATCTGAAGAATGTAAATGGTGGACTATCGTCATACTCTTATAAAAAAAAAAAATTAAGAGAACCAGGTCAATACCATTGGCCTGATTTAGAAAGGGCAAGGTTGAACAATAATCCCGTCAAAAACTAAAATGAAGTTGTGTTGAAATGACACAAATCCAACACAATTACAATGACTACGTCAGATTTGTGTCAAAATTACACGGTTTAAAATAAATCTGTCACATGACTGAATAATTTATTTTAAACTGTGTAATTTTTTACACAAATCTGACATAGTAAACTGCTAATTTTCACAGCAAAAATATAAAAGCAAAAACAACATGCAATTAATTTATAAATCCACCATATGCTGGAGCCTTGACCACTTGTACATGTATATGCGAAAACATAATTAAGTGTCCTTGTTTATGTGTGTAATACAAACACTACGGGCGGGAGACAAACTTAATTGGCCAGACACATTAACTATGCTTACATGTAAATGCTAATACAATCCGCGCACATTAAATTTATTATGATCTTAAATATAATTATAATTGTTCTTTTAAAATTTGTTAACTACATGTAACTAATCATTTTAAAAAGATTTTTTATTTATTTTATGATGCACATCCACTCGGCATCATGTCGCGAATTGCGGCTTGCCTCGGTGGACAGATGCGTAGCTTCGCGGCGAAATGCGACTTGCCACCGCATACTGACGCGGCTTCAACAGCTGACACGGCATCGACTCTTTTCATCTTGCCGCTGGGATCGCTAAAAACTTTGTTCCGCGTTGGCTATACCGTATATTATTTGCGTATTTGCAAGGTTACGGGTTTTATTTTCTGCAGTCAAACGATATGCATATTTCATTTCATGTGCAAATGAGATATCTCTACATGTTTTCGGACAGTCGTTTTCGGAAACGGTACGATTTTAATTTACTTTCAGCGTTCTTTATAACATTTTTATAGAATGATGAATACATATGCGGTGTTACGGATGGTCTGGTTGACAATATTTTGTAATGTACTAACCAGAACAGGGGACAAAAATTCCACTCGTCCGCTTGTATTGACGAGTGAAATCTTGAAAGGACGAGTGAATTTCCCTAAAGCTCTCGTCCTACAGTGAAAAAAAGCTGATGTTAAAATATGTATTTTCTGACCAGTAAGACTCTTTTTCATTAAATAAACTCATTTTCTTAAAGCATATCTATTCCGAAAGTAGCACGCGAATGAACTGGAAATTGTAATTGTTAATTTCATACAGCAGGTGCGCGTTGTTATGCGAGACTGTGTCCCGATTAAATATTGGCTTTTTGGTGTAAAATTTGTGCGTCCATGATGACAGGGAACCATCCGATTGCATTCACGGTAAGTATTGATATTTAAAGAATTATTTTACCGCTAAGTACGGTTTTAAACCAGTCTGAATTTCGTCTGAAAAATGTCTGACATACGAGTGTTCGTTAAAGGGGCGGGGGCGATGTTCAAACGTCCGAAACGGAAAGCACGTAAGCATTAGAAAAAAGGAAAACAGCAGTAGGTGTAACTTTATTAGTCATATCACCCCTTTGCAATCTTTATTTCACACATATTCGAAGGACGAGTGCATGTGTTTGCAGGGCGAGTGAACATTTTAATGCACTCGTCCTGCAGGACTAGTGCAGTTTAGAAATATTTTTGTCCCCTGCAGAACTTGCACCTGGACAGACTTTAAAAATTGAACAATTTGAAAGGGCAGTTTTCTTATTTTATTAGTAGTAGTTTAATAAAAGTATTTATCTTTTTGTTTTAAAGTATATATGTATGTAACTGTAGCTGATGTCTGGTTTGTTAAGTCACATTCACAACCTTGTTTGTATACTTTTTTGTAAAGCCATGATA